>NW_016107346.1:4497328-4511706 GCF_001604975.1 Cebus imitator | reverse complement strand
AGAGATTTTTATCCAGAAAAGTATCGAGAATTTTCCTACAAAACATGTTTGTCAAAAGGACCACTTTTCAGTCTAGTTTTCCTTAAACCTGACCACTATGCTTAATGTAGAGAAGTATGCCACGGTACTTCTGTCAGTCTTCTCTGTACTCTGCAAAGTACCACAGACTCAGTGGCTTCAAGATTAAACAACAGAAGTTTATTTTCTCACAATTCTGGGGGCGGGAAGTCTGAGACGAAGGTGCCAGCAGGGTTTTTACTTTGGAGGCCTTTCTCCTCAGCTTACAGATGGCTGCCTTCCCCGGGTTTTCACATGGTCCTCCCTCTGTTTCTATGTCCTAATTTCCTCTTTCGTAAGGAACAAGTCATATTGCATTAGGGCCCACCCTCATGAATGCATTTAAATTAATTATCTCTTTAAAGCACTATCGCTGAATACTGTTACCTTCTAAAGTACTAGGGGTTAATACTTCAACATGTAAATGTTGAGGAGACACAAGTCAGCCCTTTAACAGTGTTCCCTCATTTCATTACAAAGCCTAGTTAAGGATTTGCTTCTTTATAATGAGTAGCCGTGTATGATTATTTTGCTGTTGGTTTAATATAGAAAAACAGATGTTTTTTCTTTATAATCAATACAATGGTCAATGTGGATAAAACTGCACAGTCAGAATCATTTTGGAAATACACATGATCGCTTTTGCAGAGTGGCTTTATTGCAGAATATGTTGATTTGGTATTATCAGCACTAATTTCTGCATGCCCCAGGGCACCCAATATGTGTCTTTGTGTATTGTAAGTACCTATAAGAATGTAGTTATTAAGGGCACAAGTTCTTGGGTCAGACAGCCAAGCCACAACGCCAATAACAAGCTGTATAATCCAGCAAGTTATATCACATCCCTGAGACTTAGTTTCTTCATCTGAATTATAGGAATAATCTCCATGTTTATATCATGTAGCTGCAGTAAGGATTCAATAACAAAATGCACCTAACACAACTGTCACATCTATTGTTCATCTAAATGCATTTTAGCCATCATCATTATTATTAAGTAAATAAAATATATAACATGTTTATATGATGTATTGGGGAAAAGCAAGTTAAATAGGCACAATTTACCTATTTACAGTAGAATTCCATGCACTACTATGGATTATCACTAAGAGATTTATACTTCTGTAGCTGTGGCATTTAGCCTTACTGATTAAAATCTAACTTCTAGATATTAACTATAGAAAAATGAACCTGAGGTATATTTATCTTTGCAGCCAAACACCTATCCCCAGAGAACTATCACAGCAATATTGTACTAAGACGTACAGTTCTTATTTAGAAAACTGTCTAGATTTGCCAACAGTTAAATAGATTTTTCCAACCATCAAAATAATTTTAGAGCAATTTACTTTCAGTTAACGACATGTCGGCATCTTTTTCTGCACTATGAAGTCATTGAAGCAAAATCCAAAGCACTGTTTTGAAATGGAATTAACAAGGTTCAGCATCAGAGAGACCCAGATTCAAACTCCAGTACGCTTATTAGCTGAGAGAACTCAGAAAGGTTTATTAGTTTCTCTGTGAAGGATAATACTTTCTGTATTGATTTGTCTTGCTAGTTGGATTTTAACTGGTAACAAAACATAAATCTTAGTGTCTGACACTACTTACTTCCCTATGGGCCTGAAGTTCACTTTTCAGTTTATTCTTAATGTTCCGTAAGACTGGTAAATAATGAAGTATATATATTACTTGAACTTCCTCAATTTTGGAGTTTAGGTTATAAACTAATGTGGCCTGTAATTTGATGCCTATACCAACAGGGAAAAATACTGGGATGTGATTTAATGAAAAAAATATTTATAAGTGGGAATATTCTCTTAAAACATGGAGTATAATATTACAGTTCCTTTTCAGCCTTAGGACTCATAGTAGACTGGGCACTGTCCTAGTTTTCAGGTCACCTAAGTGCTATAGTATGAATGTTTGCATCCCCTCCAATATTCATGTTGAAACTTAATCTCCAGTGCAATAGTATTAAAAGTTGTGGCCTTCTGGAGGTTAGGCAATGAGAACTCCTCCCTCATGAATGTGACTAAGGTCCTTATAAGAGAGGTTTCACACAAGATTCAGTCCCTTTTGCCCTTCTTTCTTGGCCCATATGAGGACACAACATTCAAGGCACCATCTTGAAACAGAGAGCATCTCTCACCAGCCACAGAACCTGTCTATGCCTTGATTTTGAACCCCCCAGACTTCACATCTATGGGAAATAAATTTCTATAAATATTTGCCACCTGACAGATCTTTGCTTGTAAATTTGTTTTTTTATAGTAGCACATATAGACTAAAATACTAGTTTTTAATTTGGGTACTGCAGTTGGTGGAATAACCTTGATAGAGTCATACCATCTTTTAGGAATCTCACCTTCCTCATCAAAAAATGAAGGAGACAAGCAAGATAATCCCTGGGGACTAAAGATAATATTTGCATCCACCATAGAGCTATTGTGAAAATTAAATGACGTTCATATCTCAAATGGATTTGCCAGCCATAATGTGTGATACAGTAATATTAATTTGTGAGCAAGTTGGGTAGAGTGGAAGGAAGTTAGGACTGTGTACCAGTTTATTCTGAGAAATTTATGTTTTGTCATCTTTAAATGGGAAATGGCTGAACATTTTTAAATTCCTTCCGTGTACTATACAAAAGTGAAATTTTACATCACTGCCTTTGAATGTGATACATGACACATAGTAGCTATTTTCATAGATAAAATAATTCTTATGTATGGCATTTATCTTACGTAAAAAGTGGCAATTAAGATAGTAAAATACTTGCCACTTGGCAGATCTTTGTTAATAACAAAAATAAAGTTTTCCAGAACTACTGAAATTAATATCCATAGAGATTTCAAGGAGATGGAATAGCCTAAATAATTAGACAGTATGTATATTGGTATTTAAACGTGAGACAAGACCACTGAGATTAAAAGATCAGAAAATTCTCCTCACACACCTAATACATTTTCTCTATGCCACGTGGTACTTCTGTACTCAAATATTGCTTGATTTTTAAATTTATACCCAAGCATTACTGATTTCAGGTAAGACCAGAGGGCTTGGGAGAAGAATTTTCTTATCAGAGCCAGCTGTAAATGGGCATAGCTTTGTCAATAGTTATTGTATTTTTTTTCTCAAGGATATTGAGTACTTTATCCAAACTAAAGCTCAGTATTTCTCCAAGCAATTTCCTTGGGTTACTAATGGATGTTATAAAAATGTTGGCTGGGTGTGGTGCTCACACTTGTAATACCAACACTTTGGGAGGCCAAGGCAGGAGGATTGTTTGAGGCCAGGAGTTTGAGACCCAGGGCCCTATATCTTAAAAAAAAAAAATCCAGAAAGAATGAAAGGAAAGAAAAAAGAAGCTGGATGCATGGATGCAGTGGTGCCTGCCTACCTATGCTCTCAGATACTCCGGATGCTGAGGTGGGAGGATCGCTTGTCCAGGAGTTCAAGGCTGCAGTGAGCTATGATTGCACCACTGCACTCCAGCCTGGGTGACTGGTCAAATAACTTTAAGAAATGCTAGGGTTCCTTTATTGCAGGATTTCTCACAGCTTTTGATGTGTTGGACATGGGTTAGTGTCATTTCTTTCTTTTTCCTTTAACTATGGGCCTCTTTGTCACAAGCATCTCATAGGATTAATATAAATGTTCTAAAAGCCATTTATTTTAAAGTCAACTCAATAAACTGAGACAGCAGGTTATGAGTTATGATTGTCCTCACAATAGTGCAGATCCTAATTAAAGATGTATAGAGATCAGGTTCTTAGGTGATCTAAACCAGAAACATCTTTTTCATATCTCTTGACAATATTAATATAACATTGAATTTTGTCTTATATTATTTTTTTGAATTTTAAACTTTACTATTTTTATTATACCCACCTAATTTTTTCAATTTGAGATCTTAGTTTATGACAGAAAGCCATCAGCATTGCCCACATATTACTCAAAACACAAGAATTTCCTTTATTCCCACAGGACCTGGAATGTATGCTATCGTTTAGACAAGCCTAATGCCTAGTGTACCGCTAGAGTGCAATTCCGTGTCTACTCATAACTATTTTCAGAGCCCATTTTTCTATGGTTTCACATCTTATGAGTTACATGAAACTGGTACCACTTGGCCTTTGTGGAAGGATTTTAAGTCAAGGTAAACCTTGAATTGAGGTTAGATTAAAAGTGGATAGAAGTTACTTAGGGAGCAGTAACTTTTAACAGTCATAGTTTCTTTTTGGTTCCTGATGTGTTATGCAGAAGGAAAGAAGTATGATGATTCCCTGGTTCATGGGAGTTGACTTTTATGCCCTGAAAATGAGGCTTTGCTTCTGTATCCTTACAATGGGGAACAGCTGTGGTTAAGAGGTTCCAGCAGTATTATCCATGTGGTCATAGACAGGTTGCTTAACTTCATGTCTTGCTTTCTTCATCCATAAAATAAGGTTAATAGTACTATCTCTCAGGGTTACTGTGAGGACTAAAGGCCATAACATATGTTTAATAATAGGGGATCTGTAAGTTATAGTTACAGTTATCCTTAAAACTACAGGCCATTATTACATATGTTTAATAGGCTTGAAGTTGGTGCCATTATTTTACAAGATAAACTCTTGGCTGTATTATCCATATCCATGTTTTTCTTTAGATATTTGCATTTGCCATCAATAGTATGTAGGTTTCTATCTGGCAAAGTTTTCACTTTGGTATTTTTCACAACATTTTTCAAAAGCTTTGTACAGTATTTCAAAATAGTAAGGACATATTTCAAAAATAGTAAGGACATGTTTAAATTTTTACATTAAATAGTTTCTTCCTAGACTATTTCAAGATTTGTAAATCTGGTTAAAATTGTTTGTTAAACACAAAATTTTTCTTTCTATGAATGTTAATTAAAAATTAAAATGGGGCCGGGCACGGTGGCCAAAGCCTGTAATTCCAGCACTTTGGGAGGCTGAGGCAGGCGGATCATGATGTCAAGAGATCGAGACCATCCTGGCCAACATGGTGAAACCCCATCTCTATTAAAAATGCAAAAATTAGCTGGGCGTGGTGGCGTGCGCCTGTAGTCCCAGCTACTCGGGAGGCTGAGGCAGGAGAATTGCTTGAACCTGGGAGGCGGAGGTTGCAGTGAGCCGAGATTGTGCTACTGCACTTCAGCCTGGCACCTGGCCACAGAGTGAGACTGTCTCAAAAAAAAAAAAAAAAATTAAAATGGCCTGTCTTTAGTTGAAATAAGTCATTTTGTATCTGTGCATGAATTATATTTTCCTTGATTCTTATAGTAACTTAGTGTAAATTTAATAGGACTTTAAAAAGAAAGTTTCATGGGTTGACACACACACAAAAGATCTGGGAAATTTCATACCTATTGACTTTATTATTTTTGCCGTGGGTAAATCTCTACTGTTGAAAGCATAGTTAATAGCACATTTATTTTATTTTATAGGTCTATGAAACATGCTTCTGTTTTAATCAATTTGCTTGCAATTTTGTTTGAAGATTAAAGATTGTTTAGAAGGCATTGTTTACATATTTTTACTTATGAATACCAGATGAAAATCTAAATAAAATTCATTTAAGATATCTTATATTAGTTCTGTCCTACACATACACCAAAGAATGTGGAATGGCTGAATAAGGAAAATTAAATTTTATGTTTACACAATATTAAAGTCAATAATTCTTTCAAATAAATTATATACAATTTTGAAAAGGAATACTTCTTGGAATATCTAAAATAAAAATAGATGTTTGAGTGGGCTATTTCACATAAGTTAGTGGTTGATAAAACTTTAAGAAAGCATGTTAAAAAATAAATTGTGTAAGTAATAGAAAACTAGACTCGATATTTAATTTTATGCTTAGCTGCTTGAAGTTTCATGGTTTGAGAGTTCTTAAGTCAATAATTTATTTGAAGGATACTGTAGAGCATTTGAAATACTTTGAAAGTGTGACTAGAAATCTGCTTTTGCCATTTTTTAGAAAAAACAAAGTAAATTGTTATTCTAGAGTGTAAAATATAGAAAGTCATAATAGATGGATTCTCTGCTCTGTAAATGTTCTCCCCCTGATACTTAACTGTATCATGTTATTCTAAATTCTTTCAGGTAAATGCTTAGAACTGTTCCAAGTATCTAGAAACTCATCAAGCTTCTTTTAGTCATGTCCTTCACATGTTCTGCTTGTAATTTACTAATATTCATGCCTTATTTAAGATTGTAAATGGAGAAACTATAAAGTTGTAACAGAAAATAATATTTTGAGCTGAATCATGCCTCGCTTTTGTAAATTGAGCTCGTTTCTCTGGCAGCAAGATGTTAGACAATAAATCATATATTTAAAACCATGTAACTACAGAAGTGGGGAGCTCAAAGTTCAGGAGTATCATCCGACTGTGTTGATGGCATCTTTGCCCCAATTAATAAGGTGTGGCAATGTTGACTCAAAGACAGAAATTCAAGCTGTGGTGGATCCAAGGGATTCAAAATATTTCTTTTAATCCTAACAAAGCATATTGCTTGAATGGCATTAGGTGGTATTAGTTGCATGTGGCAAAAATTTCATGCGCTATTCTTCCTAGCACTACCCTGCAACACTAGAATTATGTGTCCTTGGCATTAAATAAATTTTTGGTTGTAGGACTCAGAAGAGTAAAATCAATTATTTTAGAGACCAGTCATGAGTGATTGCCTCAATAAAGGTTCAGTTTCGAAAAACCGGAAGTTTCACAGTTCAGTTTAAAAACAAGGTGGGAAGAGTAACAGCAAGTGAGCCTTTAATTTTTTCAACATCTGAAGCTACTATTAATATAAAAAGTTTCTTTGAAAAAAGAATCAACTAAATAAATTGCCTTAGTAGTTTAGTAATTCCAAATATACCCAATCCTGTGTTTATTTCCCCAAAGATCAAACTGTGTTCATCTATGTATTTGCATACATAACATATTAAAGTTTTTTCACCTAACATTACATTATAAGCACAGACATGATCCTAAATATTTTTAATCTGCATCAGTTGTATAGCTGAATAATAATGCATTGATTGGAAATTATATTAACTACTTACTATTTACTATTGAATATGCAATTTCTGTTTTATTTTTGCTATTATAGGAAAATCTGAAGCAGATACCTGTTCTTCATTTAGTTTTTTTATTCTTTGGTAGTATTCTCTCAAATTGTAATCCTAGCAGTGAGATGACAGATCTAAATAGATCTAATTCAATCCATGATCACAGGTTTCTTCCTCATTTCCTCTCCTGTCATGTATTTCTGGTTTTGTATAGTAGCAATTTTGATTTCTTACTGCATTAATATGTTCACTTATTTGTCATAGTCTACACAAAATAATTCTAGACTTATTAGAATTCATACTGATGCTACAAGTCCACTAGAGAAAATCCAACATTTCTTTGCAGTTCTCTTTATTCCTTTATTTTATGTCTCACTAAGAATATATACTCCAGGATTATTAAAATTGGTTTTTTAAAATTATTATACTTTAAGTTCTGGGGTACGTGTGCAGAACGTGCAGGTTTGTTACATAGGTATACACCTGCCATGGTAGTTTGCTACATCCATCCCCCTGTAGTCTATATACCTTTCTCCGAATGTTAGTCCTCCCCAATCCCCCCGCCCCCTGCTGTCCCTCCCCTATCCTCCACCCGGCAACAGGCTCGGGTGTGTGTTGTTCCCCTCCCTGTGTTCATGTGTTTTCATTGTTCAACACTCACTTATGAATGAGAACATGTAGTGTTTGGTTTTCTGTTCTTGTGTCAGTTTGCTGAGAATGATGGTTTCCAGCTTCATCCTTGTTCCTGCAAAAGGCATGAACTCATCATTTTTTAGGCTGCATAGTATTCCACAGTATACATGTGCCACATTTCTATAGAGTTATATTATTAATTTGCTATACATTTAGATTCATTTATTTATAGTTACATTAAATTTTGGAGATTAAGATGCTCTACTGCTTTTATCAATTTTTACATTTGGAAAGTATAAAATATTCATATGGTTCAAAACTCAATATTATATAACAAAGAATACTCAGGAAAGTCACTCCCATCATATCCTTTCACACTATTCCCACCCACCTTCTGATTTTTTTTTACCATGTTTCTATTTGCAAAAATAAGGAAACACACACACAAACACATGTCCAGCTACCCAGTCCTCTCATCTCATTTAATAAAAAGCCCACCTTTTCCCAATAAATTGAGATGCCAGTTTTTTCAAAATATATATAAAATACCCCAGTCTGTCTTACACAAAATGTAGCATTCTATCTATATGCTTTTATAGGTTGCCTGTTTCACTTAATATAACCTCAGTATCTCTCCATGTGGGTCCTGGGAATTTTTTTCATTCTTCTGCACAGCTGCATATTACTCCCCTATATGGAGGTTCTGTAGTTTTTTAATCAGTCTTTGAGCATTTAGGTTGTTTCCTTTATTTTTTTTATTATGTATAAGGCTACAGTTTTTTTTCTTTACATATGCAAAAGTTTAGTTTCAGGATAAATTTCTAGATTTGTTTGTTTTGCTAACATCTTCATAGACTTGTTCTTGTTTAGTTTTTACCAGTTTCTACTCTCCTTGCAATGTATTAGAGAATCTTTATTCACTCATAGCCTCACCACAAAGTGCATTGCTAAGCTTCTTATTTTTGCCAGTTTGGTAAGAAATGTTATTAGTAAATTTCTAACTTACATTTTTCTTACCTAGGCATGAAACTAAGCATCCTTTCATGTTTGAGGACCATGTATGTATATACATACATATATTTCTAAAACATATGTAAATATATATTTATACACACACATATGTCTTAATAAAATATATATGATATATTTTAATATGTCATAATAATATATGTCTTAATATACATAAATATGTCTTAGTCACTTTGGACCTCTATAACAAGTTATAAATATGTCTTAGTCACTTTGGGCCTCTATAACAAATTACCATAGACTGGTGGCTGAAATAAAAACACTACCCACAGTTCTGGAGGCTGAGTAGTCCAAGGGCAAGGTGCCAGCAAATCTAGTGTCTGCTGAGGGCCCACTTCTTGGTTTGCAGATGGCTGCATCCTCATTGAATCCTTACATAAGGGAAACCAGAGAGAGGGAAAGTTGACTCTCTAGTCTCTTTTCTAAAGATCCTAATCCCATTTTGAGGGCTCCACCCTCATGACCTAATTACTTCCCAAAGTCCCTACCTCCAGTGTCCTATCACATTGGGGTTTAGGCTTCCACATATGAATTTTGAAGGGAGACAGTCAGTCAGTCCATAGCAGAATGTTCATTTGTGTATTTTGCACTTTTTTTTTCATCTGATATTTGGTCCTTTTTTCCCTTCCCCCTTGATTTTTTAAGCTCTTTATATATTAGGAGAATTAGCTCTCTCTCCTATCCCAGAGGCTCCATAATGTTCTCCAAGTTTATTTTTTGCCTTTTGATTTTGTTTTTGGTGTTTTGTTGTTGTTGTTGTTGTTTCTGCATTGTAAATTTTTGTTTTTATTTTTATCTAGTCAGTTTATCAATATTTTCTTTTATTGTTTTTGGAGTTTGAGTCACAGTTAGTAAATATTCATTCCTAGTTTATAAAGAAAATTCACCTATAATTTTTTTTTTCTAGTATGACTTTATGCTTTTCCATTTAGATCATGAAGCATCTTGGAGGTTTTTGTTTGTCATGAGGTACGAACTCAATTTTATTTTTCTGACTTACCATTTTTTTGTCCCAACACTATTTTTTTTCAGACCATCTTTTTCCCTATCCTGGTATTTAGGTATTCCAATAAAATATTTAAAACTCCAGTTATATATCTCTTTATATTTGCTATCCAGTTGTGCCAACACCACTTATTTAAAAGTCTGTCTTTTGTACTGCTTATCAAAAAGTCCAACTTTTGTCCAGATGAGTTGAGATACCACCTTTTTCATATATAATGTTTCCATGTGTATCTGGATATATTTCTGGACTATTTTTTACTATTTCATTGTTCAGTGTGTCTATTAATGCTTACTGAAATACTTTAAATTCAGGTTCTCTAAGGGAAAAGTGGATTCTTATTCTAGATTAACAAAACAATCACAAATTGTCATTTTTTGCCAACCCATTATATTAAATTTTACTCTCATTACTATACTCTCTTTTCCAACAGCCACCTTCCGTGAAAAAACTATTTTTCCCTAAGACCATTTTTGTTTCATATATTTTATGTAGTTATAGAATGCCATTTTCTAGTTTTCAGAACTTAATTTTTTTCTTTTATTTTTTCAAATTCCTAGAAAATGATAAAATAATTACTAAACAATTGGCAGTATCATGTAGATTTACCCACAAAGTCCAGAAAATAAGAATAAGAAAAACACACTTGTGGTTACTCTGCCTTATAACTTGCATTTTAGAAATCCATGCCATCATATAAGTTGTTTGTTCTGTAATTTCTGAGCTCGTTTTATGTAAAAATAACTCCTGTGCATTATTCATGTTGACAGGCCCTTTAAATAGCCATAAAGCCTGGGGGAACAGATTAATGCTGCATCTGCCCTGTGCTTTTTAAGTCTATCATTTTTATGGAATTAAAATCTTCCATAGTGTCAGAAGCTTTCTGACATTGCCAACTGCTTGTGGTGGCATAGGGAAGTACCTTAGCTACACTACGTGGGTGACAATGTCATATTTCCTGATTGGATTTTTATCTGAGGAGGGTGAGAGCTGTCAGTTTCACTTCTTGTTAGAAAGATATTCTAAGTTAGTAAGTTTTCCTTTAAGTGAATTGTCATAGGTACCAACTCTCTGAGCCTGTATATTCTATGCTTTTTGCCAGAATTTTTCTTACCACTGATTACCAGGCACATAACCACTCTTGTCATTTATGACCTTTGGGAAATGAAAATTAAAATGATATTAGTCCACATGGGTAGCAGTGGAATCGGTCTTCAATGTTTTAAAATTTTTATTTTTGAAATAAATAATTTTTACGTCTACTAAAAAGTAAATTACAACTATTAAAGGTTATCTTATTAAAAAGTATTTCCCCTTCTCCATTTCTTCTGTTCCCTTCCCCTGAGGCAAGGATTCATAGTACTGCAGTTTCTTGTTTTTATTTCCCAGAAAACCTGTAAATGATGACATGCTATCAAATGCTATTTAAACTTAGCAATATGTTTCAGAAATTATGCCATGTCGGCACAAATACACATCTTTTCTTTTTTTTCTAGAGGTTGTGGAGTTTTAATTTGTCTTATAGATGTGCCATAATTTATGTACTGAGTCATTTCTTAATAGGCATTTTGTTGTTTCCATTTTTTGCTGCCTCAAACAATGCTTTGATATGTGTGTGTGTGTGTGTGTGTGTGTGTGTGTATGTTTATATATAACATCATCTTTGGGCATAATATGGGTATATTTGAATTTCCTATTGGGGAAATTGCTGAGTCCAAATGTATGTGCATTTTTAATTTTGAAATACATTGCCAAAGGGCTCAACAGAGATTGTATCAATTAATCAATTACACTTTCACCAACAACAATCAAGATTACCTGTTTCTTCGTACTCTTGCCAATCCATGTGTGGTTGAATTTATTTTTTTAGCATTGTAAATGTTATAGATGAAAAATTGGGAGCTCTTTGTTACTTATATTTGCATTTCTTCTATTATGAGTCAAGAGGAAACTTTTCTTTTGTGTAATTTATATTTCTAACCATATTTTTTGCCCATTTTCCAACAGATGGCTGTTCTTACTGCTTTGTAAGATACTTTGATATATTAAGAGCCATCATATATTGGAAACATTATCTCCAGCTTTTAATTTTAATTTTACCTTGTAGAATTTTTGCTTTCCAGAATTATGTTTTGTAGTCAAATTTATTAGTTCCTTTTAAAAAAAAATGTGCTTCCGATTAGAGTGCTGCCTGGAAGAACTATCTATTCTAAAATAATAAAGTCCATTTTGTGATTTCTTCCAGTGTTTTTATGATTTTAATTTTTATGGTTGTATTTTTGAGCTTTCTGGATCTTATTTTATGATAGTGACAAAATAATCTTTATTAGTCAAGATTCGTTAAGGTAGTCCATGATAACAAACAACCCCCAAATATCAATAGAGTAACACATCAAAAATACATCTCTTGCTCAAACCATCTGCTGAAGGTCTGCAATAACATTCCAAGATAGATACCCTTATCTAGAAATGTTTCTATCTTGAGCTCAACCATCTCAACAAGAGGCCTTGTATTTGCTGTGGCAGGAGACACAAATAGGAGAATCAAAGAGGATTCCTCAATGCCTCAACCTCGAAGTGATGTACATCCCTTCTGCTCATTGACCATGTATAAATCACATGGTCCAGCCCAATTCAAGGAGACTGGGACATACAGACTCCAATATGCCCAGGGGAGAAAGGAGAACCAGTGATTAGTGAGCTCATAATGTTTACCATAATATCTATTTTATTTTACTCTAGGTGGCTGCTAGGTCATCTAACATTACTTATTGTGTAATCCATGTTTTTCTCATTGATTTGAAATGCTATCTTGATTATACACTGAACACCACTTTATCTTTCCATTTTTCCCCTAATATCATTGACTTTTCGATATATTTTTAAACTAGTAATAAAATGTTTTAATTATTGTGGCTTTACAATATATATTACTTGGTATAGTCCTTAATTTTCATTTGAATTTCAGAATCAATTTATATTGTTCTCCCAAAAACCCTGTGTATTTTTTATTGGTATTTATTTCAGTGATGAGATTAATATTATACAGTTTGTGTCTTTAGCCTACTACTTTTATGCAAAAAGAAAAAATGTTTTCATTTATATTCAGGCTGTCTTTTATAACCCTTAGTAATGTTTTAAGGTCTTTATCATATAAATCTTACACAAAGTTAAGCTTCCTCTGAGTGTTCCGTCACTTTGGTGTTTTAAATGGAACTTTCATTTATATTTTTTACCACCTTTTATTAAATAAAGGAAAAAACTAATTTTTAGCATA
The DNA here is from genome assembly GCF_001604975.1 of Cebus imitator. Taxonomy (NCBI): domain Eukaryota; kingdom Metazoa; phylum Chordata; class Mammalia; order Primates; family Cebidae; genus Cebus; species Cebus imitator. The sequence goes on along the minus strand of NW_016107346.1, from coordinate 4,498,627 downwards.
TTATGTATTCATGTACTTCACTGACTTTTTTAAAAAATAGTTTTCATTTGATTTTTTTCATTTTAACCCATACTCGAACAATTATAGTGTCACCTTCTTATTTTTAAATTCTTTGAATTTAACTTTATATATTTTGATGATTTGGTAAAATTCTCATCCCTTTGCAGTTGGGCAAAAATTAATTGATGTTTTATATAATATCATTTTATTAGATTCTGAACTCTTTGAGAATTAGAACTATTTAATTCAATAAAAATATTTACTATCTCCCATAGGAAAATCGCTGTGTGAGGTCCCAAGTGATATAAGAAAAGAAATAAAATATAGTTCTTATGCTCATGATTCTTACATTTGAAATCCTACTACCTTAGCTATCCAAAGCCAGGCACAGTGAGTGGCTCATGACTGTAATCCTAAGGCTTTGTGGGGCTCAGGTGGAAGGTTTACTTGAGCGCAGGAGTTCAAGACTTCTGTGAGCTAGGATCATACCACTGCACTCCTGTCTTGATTAATGAAGCAAGACTGTGTCTCAAAAACCATACAAACAACAACAACAAAAACGGAAAGCAATAGGGAGTATACAAACAGCTGTAATACAAGGTCAAATGTAGTAAATAATGTAATTGGAAATCAAAAGAAGTATTTGGAAATACTAGGATTGGAATTTTGCCCAGGGGTGCTGGGATTTGGAATGGAGGGAATGCAGAAAGATGGGCAAGGCTTCACAGAGAAGGTAGCATTTAAATGAAATCTTAATGTTAAGAAACAAGACCGCTTGTGAGCAGGGTATAGTGACAGGTACCTATAGTCCCAGCTACTTGGAAGCCTGAAGGAGGAGGATCGCCTGAGCCCAGGAGTTTGTGGCTTCATTGAGCTCTGACAGTGCCACTGCAAGACAGGATGTGCATTGCAGAAATGGTCATTGCATTCCACAGGGGAAAATCTATACTCATTTTTGAAGCTTTATTTTTTTTAACATCTAGAATAGGTAAGCCCATGAACATTCAGTATCTTTGGGAGACTAACCATATGTGGGAATGATTCACTAGTAACTCATTTGTACATATCTTAATTTAAAAATTGAGTATCCATTATATTGGAAACTAGGACCATTTCTTTCTTATTAATTGAGAGTTATGGTTTGCTGATCATTTCATTTCTTACTCAGAATTTATCTTATACTTTGAATTAAATCAGACTTGTTTTTTGTTTATGTATACACAGAAATTGTGTTTTTAAATCTATTTTTATTAAGTAAAAATGTGACATTAATTTTGTAGCAACTAAGATGAGGTGTTT
>NW_016107346.1:4386421-4497144 GCF_001604975.1 Cebus imitator | reverse complement strand
GCCAGGATGGTCTCGATGTCTTGACTTCGTGATCTGTCCGCCTCAGCCTCCCAAAGTGCTGGGATTACAGGCGTGAGCTACCGTGCCAGCCTAAGATGAGTTTTTCTTTGCAGACAAATTTAATTTAAGGAATACTGACAATCAACTTTCATTGAAAGCAATGGGTTTTGTGATTTCATGGAATAAATACTCTGTTCTAAGAGTTAACTGACCTATGTTTTTGTTTCAGGGTTTTGGCTAAATAGCTGCACATCTGTGGCACAAAGCCATTTTTCCTCAGTTTCCTATTGTGTAGAAAAAAGCATGTGGGATCATAAAATTCCTAGGTTCCTTCCATTCTGAAACTTTTTAACCCAATTCCAACTTTGCCTTGCATGTCATATGATTTTCATTTCTCTACATAAAGCATATCTCCTGGCACTGAACTGAAAATGAGATTTAAAAACACCTAATATAGAGGATAAAAGATACAATTCCTAAATTTATTTTGCATTCGCTTTCTTCCTTTTTTCTCCCCTGAGAAGCAGGATGTCAAGCTCCTTGGAAAACTGATATTTCAAGGGAAATATCAGTTTGCAGCTGAAGTATGGAATTGAATTATTTCATTGTCTCAAAATGATATGGTGGTTGGGGGTAGTATTCTATAATCTAAATATTCAAAGTTTCAAAAATGTACAGATTCTTTTAATAATTCTTCCCCAGAAATATTAATATTTACTAGTAGTATTTTTTAAAAGTAATTCTTTTCAAGGTATAATCAGTATTGGATCCATAAAACAAAACATTTGGAAGTATGGTTTTAACACCATGGTGTAATTATTGCTGATGATTGCTAGAGTTTTGGATTCAAGTAACATTAGCACACCACAATTCTTGAAGTTGCATGTGTCCAGATTAGCAAAATGAACAATATTTTTCTCTCTACCCTAATTCCTTCCTGTTAGTCCTATTTCCTCTGATATTTTCAGACCTCTTTGCTTTCACTAGATATTCAAATGTGACTCTTTTAGTTCTCCATATAGAAGACAGAAATCAGTCTTACCTCAAGCTCTAACAAACCTTACCAAAACCCAGTGACATAAAACAATAAACATTTGTTATTACTAATGAGTTTGCCAGTCAGTTGAGTGATTCTGGGTCACATATGTGTCTATGGTCAGCTGTGAGTTGATCAAGTGGCTGATTTGGGCTGGAGTCTCTCACATGTTTTGGGGTCACCTGGCTGTAGACTAGTCTAGGGTTGTCCCTACTCATCTCCATGTGTTTTGTTCACCTCTCTTTTAAAATCAGCACTCTTCTGGTTTCTCTCACAGAACAGTAAGAGACAGAGTGGGAACACACAAGGCTTCTTGAGGCCTAGAATTGGAACAGGCACTCTATCAATTATACCACATGCTTTAGCCCAAAGCAAATCTCAAGGTCAACCCAGTTTTCCCCTGATTTAGGAGTAGGGAAATAGAGTACCCCTTAATAGTATGAGCTACTGTCATGTTGCAAAAGAATGTAGATACAGTGAAAGTAGAGAATCGTGGCCACTTTTGCAATCAATCTACCCCACTTTCCTTCCGAGAAGCTGGATGTTTCCACTGAAATCAAAGCCAGCTGAAATCTGGACAATCAAGTAGCCAAAAATGTTCCCTGTTAGACCTCAGCATGTTGAACTTGGCTTGTACCAATTTACAGAGCCAGTTGTTAAACACAGATATTAAACTACATAAACTTCAATCTAAATACATTCTACTGAAAAAAGATAATCATGCTAATACTGTCACTTCCTAGTTTTTATTATTATCCATGCTCTCAAGGTTATTTACAACCATTATGTCCAAATGGTAGAAATGCTATATAATGATGCTACTGACATCTCTGCCCAAATCCGTGCTCAGTGACACTATGTTGATAGATTTGAATTGGCCATGAGATTTTTTTTACACCATAGAAATTTAAACACACTACTAATTAGGGTTTTTTTTCTTCCTTTTTTTGATAGTTGGCTTGTTAACATTTACCAGCCCATCATTGCCTATATGTGTGATGGAGGATTTGAAGGCCCAAGTCAAGTCATTCCTGCATTTTGTAGCATAAGTTACAGATTTACCTTATTGAGTCTTATGTGGTCTATTGCTGTGATTGAAGAAGGAAAATATGTGGATATGGTAATTGAAGAAACTAAATTGCCTAAACCTACATTTTTAAATCAGTGATGACCATGGTGGTAAAAGCTGTTTCTCTCTTTCTTTAGTAAAGTTTACTGGATATAATGAAAACAAATTTATTCAACTTACTAGTGTCAATTTACAAGACTAACCTTAAGGAAAAATGAAAGAACATGCAGGTAATGTTTTAAATTATAGCTTCAGTCATTAAAATATGGCATATGCATTCAGGCAAAAATTGTCTTGTGTTAAGTGTTTTCAACACATAATAATTTCAGGATGAACTTATTATGTATTAAAAAGCAACAAAAGGAAAATGAGGTTCACTATCTTCTATCTCCTTGCTAATGGAGACCAGAGCTTATTTATTTGGGTGAATCAGATGAATTGAAGTTTGCCTTGCAGTATTCCAAAGCAGCAAAAAATCATTCCATCTACGTAAGAGCCTGTTGAGCAGATAGCCATTTTCATAAAGAAAATTCATTGGAGAAGCACTAGAAAATGAATATGATACAAATAATAAGATTATTCAAATTATATTCTTCAATTTTACCAATATTACAGTAAATTCCCAGAAAAAGTAAGGATTGTAGTGATTTTATATGAAGGATCAACTTATCTGGTCTGTTTCTGGCTTTTAAAAATCCATTTATTAAGGGGTATTTTGATGAATTGTTGGAATGTGGTATTGGACAGTGGGAACTTAAGATAAATATTTGGGATGTGGTGTTTCAGAGCAGGAAAAGTGAGCCTGGGATATAAGTAAAGACTCAGGATTCTATTTATAAACCCCTCACAACCTTAAGAAAATTGTTTTAACTTTCAGTGTAGCTTCTGAGGCTACAGAGCCCATTGCCTCGTGATATTTTAACTGTTACAGATAACCAAGGGAGGAAAGCTAGAATGAATCATGTGATACTAAAATGAGACCTGCATAGCTTAATATGGAAACAAATGGATAAATCTGAAAATAAAAATATATATTTTTTAATGTGAGCAAATAGACAAATCTTTTCTACAAAATAGTCCCAAATAGCTTATGTGGCTAGTGCCCCCTCAGTAGGCTGGAACAAAACTCCCCAGCCTTTAAATCACAGGTAATGAGTATCTTCCAAAGAGTACAATATGGAAAAAGGGAAAAAGAGTAACTTTCTCAGTGGAGAAACCTGACGAACACTCTGTATTAGCCTGTTTTCACACTGCTGATAAAGACACACCTGAAACTGGGAATAAAAGAAGTTTAATCAGACTTACAGTTCCACGTGGCTGAGGAGGCCTCAGAATCATGCAGGAGGCAAAAGGAACTTCTTACACAGTGGCAGGAAGAGAAAAATGAGGAAGCAAAAGCAGAAACCCCTGATGCACCCATCAGATCTTGTAAGACTTAATCACTATCACAAGAATAGCACAGGAAAGACTGGCTGCCATGATTCAATTACCTCCCCACTGAGTCCCTCCCACAACATGTGGGAATTCCGGGAGATAAAATTCAAGTTGAGATTTGGGTGGGGACACAGCCAAACCATATCACACTCTCTCAGCCAGGTGATCAAGGTCAACATTTTCAGTATTAAATCAGGGTTGCTGGTTTATAACCTTGATGTGATGTAATAATGACATTATCTCCTGGTCTTCCTTCCCAAAACCGATAATTCCAGCCTAATCATGAGAGAAACATCAGACAAATCCAGATCAAGGGATATTTTGCAAAATACCTGAGCAGGGTTCCTTAAAACAGTGAAGGTTTTGAAAAATAAGGAAAGTCTGAGAAAATTCATGGTATAGGGGACCCAAAAAGGCATGGTGAGTAAATGCAAGGTGGTATCCTATTAATTATTCTGGGACAAGAGAAGGACACTAAGGAAATATGAATAGAGTATAGACATTAGTTTTTTAAAATATATCAATATTTGTTAATTGGCTGTGACAAATGTATCATACTAATGTAAGATATTAACAACAGCAGAAACAGTTTCCACTGCTGTAGCAGGTATAAGAGAATTCTGTCTATTCTCTTTGGGAATTTTCTGTAAATCTATTTACAGACATCTAAAATAGTTGCTGCAGTAGGGCACAGTGGTATGAACCTATAATCCCAGCTAATCATGAGGCTGAGGTGGGAAGATTCCTGGAGCCCAGAAGTTCAAGGCTGCAGTACATAAGGATCACACTTGTAAATAGCCACTGCATCACTCCAGGATCCTGTGCAAGACCCCATCTAGAAAAGAAAAAGTAAAAAGCTACTGTAAAACTTTTCTGAATTAAATTTTTAAAAATCAGATTGTAATGACATAAATATTAGATTTCCCTTAGCAAATTCTCTGATATTTTAAATCAGATGCTTGGGACATAGTATACATTTTTAGGTAGCTGGATGCAACACATATTTAATACAATGATTCTTAATTGTGGATAGTTTTACACCTTTAAGCATATCACCATTTTTGTCTGAATACCTGAAATCACACTGTAATAAAATGTCAACCGTGTTAGGGTCTATTTCTAGCTGTGCCACTACCCAGCTGTGGCATCTGAAACAAATTACTTCATCTCACATTCAGCAGCCTTTCTGCACATGCCACAAATATATTGCTGCATGTTCAAGACACTCAAGAAGCCATGTAATAGTACTAATTATTTTTCTATTGGTAATGGCTATGTAATTTCCTAAAATTAACTGTTCAAGTTCTATTTGAATAAGGGCTCTATAATCCAAAATATAGTTGATTTACTATCAAATAATTTTAATTTTCAGTAGTTTATATGGTATTCAGCATTGCAATTTAAAAATTTCTCTTAGAAACAAATAGCATTTTTGTGGGTTAGAGATTGATTTGGAGGGACAACACCCACATTCACTCACCATGTATTCCCAACTAAATCAGCTGAAGATGCAAGAACCCAGTGGACATAAACTCAGAGCTGAGAGAGAGAAAGTGCATATTAACTAGGCTTTACCCTGGTGGGGAAAGGGCTTTTCTGTGATGGTATGCAGCTGCCCATGACATTCTTTCTACAAGTTGGGTCTTGACAGAATTAAAGACCATAACTAGAAATTGCTATGCTACAAGCGTTTTCTGTGGGGGACTTACATCCCATTCTACATAAACAACATTAGCAATCGGGGTCTGCAAATACTTTCTTGAATGAAATTTGACATCTCTGAAGGCCAACAAGGATACTGCTCCTATGGAATGTATATTCCTTTTATTTTTATTTTTATTATATATTTTTTGAGGTGGAGTTTCACTCTTGTCGCTCAGGCTAGAGTGCAATGGCACCGTCTCTGCTCACTGCAACCTCTGCCTCCCAGGTTCAAGTGATTCTCCTGCCTCAGCATCCCAAGTAGCTGGGATTACAGGCCCCCACCACCATGCCTGGCTAATTTTTATATTTTTAGGAGAGATGGGGTTTCACCACGTTGGCCAGGCTGGTCCCAAACTCCTGACCTCAGGTGATCTGCCCAACTTGGCTTCCCAAAGTGCTGGGATTATAGGCGTAAGCCATCATGCCCTGCTGGAATGTATATTATATTAAGAATGGGGATCGATAATAGGAGACAAACAAGCAAACAAATAAGATTATTTAAGAAAGTGCTATGAACTATGAAGAAAACTAAAACACAGTCACAGGAAAGAAGATGATAGGGGATGAGGTCCACCCATTGAATCTGATTTAATATACATTTATTTGGGTGGTGCAGATAATGGGTTGGGTCTGAGGAAAATGATCATAAATCTATTCTCCTGATAGCTAAAAAAATTAGAACTAATAAAAAGTAGAATTTCATATAAGTAAATTCATGCTGTATATGCTTTTTTTCAATCTGGCTTGGTTCTCTCAACATTATATGCATATATTATTGGGTGTCACTATAGATTGTCTATTTTCTTTGCTGTGTAGAATATTTCATTGCATGAATATACCAAATTTATCCATTGTACAATTGACAGTCTTTTGTATAGCTCTTGGTTTGACGCTATGACAAAGATTGTTGCTTTCAAAATCCTAACACATGCGTCTAACACAAACACCTATGGGTGTAATTGCTGAGTCTTATGGGTGTAATTGCTGAGTTTGGATCCAGATTTCAAACTTGGTTCATATTTTCTCTTCTGGTTTTCTAATCTCCTGAGACCGAAGGCTGTCCTTCCAATGGCAATGCTAGAAAGTAAAAAGATACAGAAAAAACTTCCTGCCTGTTAATGCTCTGGTTCAGATCTGGCTCTGTCATACTTCTTCTACCACATCCAGTTAGCCCAAACCAGTCACATGGTCCAACCTCAAATCAATGGGCAGAGATACACACACCACCTACTCAACCCCACTGTGGGGTTCCAGAGGGTGGGATTGAGGAATTTAGAACAATTATTGCATCCACTACACAAGAAAACATGATTTTCCTCCTCTATCTAACTGTCATTTCAATAGCAGGTCCACATTCATTGATTATCTAAGATGTGATCAAAGTGTACAATAAGAGAAGTGGGAAATCAGAGACGAGTAACTAGCTAGGCCCTGATTTACAGGATTTTATGGTCTAAAAGAGGACACAGGCCCATTATTTGACCTCCTTGTGCTTCCTCATCTGTAAAATAGCACACTACAGCTTGCTTTACATGGATATCATGAAGAGTCATATGAAGGGCAACTCATCAAGATAAAGATATAGCTGTTGTCCATATCTGTCTATCTACTTGTCTTGATTTTTAAAAACTAGCTGCAGCTATATTGATAGGTACTTTGGAAATAAAATGATATGGAGGAAACACAGCATGTTAACAGTGCCTATATTTGGGTTGTGGCATAATGAAGAATTTTTTTTCTTTTTGTATGTTTCAGTATTTCCTAAAATTTCTTTCAGGATCATTTGTGACCAAAAGAAAAAAAAAAAACTCAGAATGTACATTTTAAAAGATAATTTACCAGTGGATTGGTTTAACTGGGAATTTCGGCTCTAAAATTTGTTTTATTTGTTAAAGACATTGACCAAATTCTGTAGATAATTATGCAAACATTAAAGTTTGTTTTGTTTTTATAGTTACCACCTTGGAATTTTCTAGAAAATGTTTTTAGTATATATTTATGAATTGGATTTCTAATAATTTGCATTATTTTTGTTTTAATATGTCTGCTTAAACTATAAACAATGAAGTGGTCAGCCATGTTTTTCTTTCTTTTTTTTTTTTTTATTGTACTTTAAGTTCTGGGATACATGTGGTGATCATGCAGGTTTGTTGGATGGGTACATACTTGGCCAGGTGGTTTGCTTCCTCTATCCCCCCATCTCCTGCAACTGGCATTTCTCCCCATGTTATCCTTTCCAGCCTACCCTCCCACCCCCACTGACCCCAGTGTGTGATGCTCCCCTCCCTGTGTTCATGTGTTCTCATTATTCAACACCCACCTATGAGTGAGAACATGTAGTGTTTGGTTTTCTGTTCTTGTGTCAGTTTGCTGAAAATGATGGTTTCCAGATTCATCATGTCCCTACAAAGGACACAAACTCATCGTTTTTTATGGCTGGATAGTATTCCATGGTGTATATGTACCACATTTTCTCTGTCTAGTCTATCATTGATGGGCATTTGGGTTGGTTCCTGGTCTTTGCTATTGTAAACAGTGCTGCAGTGAACATTCATGTGCATGTGTCCTTATAGTAGAACAATTTATAATCTTTTGGATATATACCCAGTAATGGGATTGCTGGGTCAAATGGAATTTCTATTTCTCGATCCTTGAGGTATTGCCACACTGTCTTCCACAATGGTTGAACTAATTTACACTCCCACCAACAGTGTAAAAGCATTCCTATTTCTCCACATCTTCTCCAGCATCTGTTGTCTCCTGGCTTTTTTAATGATCGCCATTCTAACTGGCATGAGATGATATCTCAATGTGGTTTTGATCTGCATTTCTCTGATGACCAGTGATTATGAACATTTTTTCATATACTTGTTGGCCTCATAAATGTCTTCTTTTGGAAAGTGTCTGTTCATATCCTTCACCCACTTTTGAATGGGTTTTTTTTTACATAAAACCTAACACCATAAAAATCCTAGAAGAAAACCTAGGCAAAACCATTCAGGACATAGGCATAGGCAAAGACTTCATGACTAAAATGCCAAAAGCATTGGCAACAAATGCCAAAATAGACAAATGAGATCTAATTAAACTTAAGAGTTTCTGCACAGCAAAAGAAACAATCATTAGAGTGAACTGGCAACCAACAGAAAAAATCTCTGCGATCTACCCATCTGACAAAGGCCTAATATCCAGAATCTATAAAGAACTAAAGCAGATTTACAAGAAGTCAGCCATGTTTTTCTTGCCTCACCTTATCGTTATTTAAAATTGTCAAGTGTTAGTGGTTTCTTCTCCTTGACAAAGATAGGGTGTGCTGTCACAAAAACTCTTATTATATGAAGGCTCTTCCAGGTTTATTTAAATTGTGAACATTTGTACTTAATAACATGAGCAATGAGCAGTCTGGATTTTTCTTTTTCAAGTTGTCAATGTAAGCAAGTAAAGGCATTTTAAAATCTGAAGATCTGCTTCCACCAACAGTTTTAATAATTAAAGTACACAAAATGTATCAAATATTTGAGATAGGTCAAGTATTCTGTTGAATTTGTTACAGATCTTGAAGTTGACTCAGTCACTAATTGCTACTTTTCAGAGACGTTTTCAAGGTATGCTGACTAGGTATGAAAGGCTAATATCAGAAGGCTCCTATTACCATTGTTTGATTGCAAAGGTAAAGAACATCCAATAGACAACTAAATTCTAGATCCTTCTTTATTTGTGGTATGGGACTTTTTTTTTTTAACATATTCTGAATCTTGGTTTTTTGCAACTTTTACTGTCTCAAATTAGATTTAAAAACTCAATAGCTAGAATAATTGATCTGGCACCATCTCTCGTGTCTTCCATGGACTCGTTGCCTACAGTATATTCTGTCATCTGTAGTTTTCTAAACTTAATTTCATTTAATTACAATCAAGCAATTCATGCTGTATTTCAACTTGAGGCATATCTTTATTTTCCAGAGAGACTGTTTATCAATAGCCACTCCTGACTTCCTGAAACTCTAACAGATTAACTGAGAAGAAAACAAGTATTATATTTATAAGGCATTTTCAGCTAGTGGAAAAGATAAATGACTATATGAGTCAATAAAAAAGTATCATTTTCATGGAAAGGTAGATTGGAAGAACACTATCAGGACAAAAAAAAATCTGTTTTTCATGAAAAAAGAGATCCGTTTTCTCAATCTTCATACTAAAAAATGAGTGGTGTCTTCACATATTTTTATTTGGGATAATAAAATTGAAAAAGATTATTGCTATAGCCAGTATACTAAGAAAAGAGGACATAAAAGCCAATCAAATTTAATGTAATTGCCCCACTCTATCTTCAACAAAACATAAACAAACAAACAAAAAACACTTGGAAATAAGATTTATGAACTGCACATTGTCTTGATGACCCATGGAGTTTCTAACCAGCTCTTTTAGAAGAAGTGTACCTAGGCCGGGCGTGGTGGCTCACGCCTGTAATCCCAGCACTTTGGGAGGCCGAGGTGGGCAGATCAAGAGGTCAAGAGATTGAGACCATCCTGGCCAACATGGTGAAACCCGTCTCTTAAAAAAAAAAAAAAAAAGAAGCGTACCTATAGGATGCCTTAGACATACCCTCCCTTTCCGGCTCCTGTATGAATGTGTAAGAGAAGAAAAATTTCCACAGACATATCATATTATGTTGGAAAGAACTGGGGAATGTAAGAAATAGAAAAGAAAGATTAAAAGAATCAAAAAATCAAAGAAAAGTAAAATATTATTTGAGAACATTTCTCCAACATTTAATCCAATGCACGTTCAATGCTTTCTGCATTGCTAAAAATGTTCTGTATCTGTGTTGTCTGTATAGTAGCCATTAGCCACATGTGGCTGTGGACCACTGGAAATATGACTTGTGTGACTGAGGAACTGAATTTCTAGTTTTATTTCATTTGAAATGTAAATAGCCACATGTGGCTAGTGGTTGCCTTATGGGAAAGCACATGTTCACAGCTCTACCTCTCAAAGTACGTTTGGGAGTTTACTAGAAATACAGCTTCTTGGCTCCCACCCAGACCTACTGACACAGTATGCATTTTAACAAGATCTCCAGACAAGTGGTTTGCTCCTGAAAGTTCCAGAGGCCCTGCCCTAGAGCAGTGTTCACTTACTAACTAATCATCCATTCAGAAACATTGAGAATTCTTTATTTTTATCATGGGAGAATGAACATTAGCAGTGTTTTCATTTTATCCACAGAGGAGTACTTGATGCATCAGGATGAGTCATAATAGTGCTTGAAATGCTTACTTTAAATCTTTTCCAAATGTGAACAAAACTTACCCAGCTGATTGATCTGTTGATTTTCCCATTCATGAAACAAACACAGAGTCCTTACATGGTAGGTGGAAGAGCATTAAGGTTTACCTGGCATCTCTACTTGGATTTAGATATGTGCCTTACTTCTCTCTAGTGAAAGAAAGTAGTCTTGACACCTGGGTTAAATAGTTATCATAAAAAATTGTAAAAGAAGGAACCATTATAAGTGTTAGAACTAGAGAATGATGTCAACAATTTATTGCATTTGGCCCCTTTTCCTAGGTCTTAATTTGGAGTCCTGCAAAAGCCAACTCTGAGACAAGGACTTGTATACAGGTAGATTATTTGAAAGTGATCCCAGGAACTATAGTGAGTGGAGTAGGGGGAGTGAAGCAGAGAAGGGAGAAAGGTCATTAAAGGGTACTTGGATGAGTGGGTCACTGATATGAGCAACCAGGGCTCAAACCCTCATGGTACCATCTGAGAGACTGGGCATGTAAGGGAAGAAGGTAGCATGTGTGGGAAGGGTGCACCTAAGCTGCAGGAGTCCTCTTAGATGGTGGACATGGTGTAGGACACCAACAGAGTCTTGTAAACCATGATGGAAATTGCTTATGTAATGGGATCCTACCCTTAATGTGGGGTAGAAAAGTATCAACGGCTGCTAGGGAAGAACTAAGATCCAGGACACCACCACGAATCTGGTAAAAGTCTCCTACTGGTCAATTTGCCTTGAGTAGGTTACTCTTGGCCACAGGGTATAGTGGAGGCTTTGGACTTTGTGATTGCAGAGGTTATTTTCTGCTCTCATGCCAGTATTCTTCTGCATCTTTCCTCACCAATGTTACATTTATTTACTTTTTCTGAAACTTGCTCTTTCACTCTGTCTCTCCCCTAGGGAACACTAAAAATAACCTGTAGGTTAAGGAATCTCCAAAATACAGGTATGATTTGCTTGAAATTCTGTTCGACTCATGTGTGTTGAGCTACTTCTAAATTCAAGGTATTGTGAGTACTTGAATGACATTTTTTAGAACCAAAATAATGAGAACCCATGGTCTGACAAGGGAGATTTTTCTAATCTTTGTTGCATTTATTTAAGTTTATCTGAAGCATGATGTAAAATAACTTATGTATATACATAGCAAGTGAGTTCTGAATGGAGAAAAGATAAGACTAATTATTTATAGAAAAAGTCTTTTTGATGTAAAAATATTGCATTAAATTAGATTTAGTTACATATGATGAAGTTGTCATTTCTAAATAAAACAAAATTCTAAAGGCTCTGCTCGAAAATAAAAATGATGTGGTCACACTAGCTGCGGGGGGTGCAAATGTATGCTCACCAACATCAAGCAATTTACTGTCCCTTTGGAAGGCAATATATATTCCCCTAACCAGGTCAAATAAGTTTACAAGGGAATACAGTTTATGTACAGCTACATGAGTATGGCTTGTAAAAGAGTCTATAGATACTCTGGAGGATGTATGTGTGAGACAGAGCATGGGATTTTACATGGCTAGTAATGACCTGCTTGGAGATGGAAGCATTTGAGCCAAGTTTTGAAATATGAGGGCTTTGTGTAGAGACTCTTCCAGGGAAACAAAGCAAGCAGAGCTGAGCATGATCCTGGTAGCCGGACTGAAGAGTATTTGGCAAATTAAAGAAAATATAGTTACCAGTGCCAGGGAAGAATGTGAATGCCAGGCATAGTATTTCTGGGGAATAGTCCTTGACGGTGTCTCTTTTACAGATGAAGAGACAGAATACACACACACATACACACACACAAACACACACATACACATTGTCTTTTTAGCTGTAAACACATATATATGTAGTTTTGAATACATATATATGTATACACATATATATATATTTTGTCTCTTTGGTGTATGTATATATTATGTATACACACATATATAATATATGCACACACATTTATCACACACACGTGTGTGTGTGTATGTGTGTGTGTGTGTGTGTGTGTGTGTGTGTGTGTATTGCAGAGTAAAATTGATCTTAGCACTAGGGGTCTATTGTACCAATAGTCCAGGGTTTTTCTTTTTTAATTCTATGTGAAACTAATATCATTGATTTATTATCAATGAATTCATTGATAATAGAGAACAGAATAAATTCATTTCTGTTCTTGTGTCAGTGCCTTGTACTAAAACTACAGTGTTGAATAGAACATGTTCTCTCTTTTAGAGGAGCTCAAAATACAGGCAAACAAATGATTACACTTCAAAGCTATGTCATAAATAAAAGTGCCCATGAAATTATATACAGTCTAATTCTAATCAGATTCTCCAATTGATTTGCTATTTTATTCCTATTCTCAATGGACTCTCATGTACTTTGTAAGGAGACAGAATGTCTGAGCAGCGAATCTTTAGAGAGAAAATCCAGTGTGTCAAATACCATCTTGGATACCAAATATCCATCTTTTACTTGTGAATAATAATTCGGTCTAGCAGGATGTCCTCATCCAAACTGAAATGAGCCTGCAGACCCATCTGTAGAAAAACAAGAGGACTCTGAAGCATTACACACAGGATGTCGCTGATCTTGGGTCACCTGGCTGGCACAGGGCAGCCGTCTGTGGTTCTGTACCTCTGACTGGATTTCCTCCTTCAAATTCTAAAAGTCCAAGGCTTGGGGACAGTTCCCTGGTGAAAATCACCAGCATCTTCTGTGGGCCAACTGAATTGAGGTGGGAGGTAATAAAAGTCAAATTTAGGGTCTAGTTTGGCCTCCCTCTTTTTTTTAATTATACTTTTAAGTTCTGGGGTACATGTGCAGAACATGCAGGTTTGTTACATAGGTATACACATGCCATGGTGGTTTGCTACCTCCATCCCCCATCATCTACATTAGGTGTTTCTCCTAATTATATCACTTCCCAATCTCCCCACCCTCTGCTACCCCTCCCCTAGCCTCCTTATCCCCCAACAGGCCCCGCTGTGTGATGTTCCTCTCCCTATGTCCATGTGTTCTCATTGTTCAACAACCACTTATGAGTGAGAACATGCAGTGTTTGGTTTTCTGGTCTTGTGTCAGTTTGCTGAGAATGATGGTTTCCCGATTCATCCATGTCCCTGCAAAGGACGTGACCTTATTCCTTTTTATGGCTGCATAGTATTCTAAGGTATATATGTACCACATTTTCTTTATCCAGTCTATCATTTATGGGCATTTAGGTTGGTTCTGAGTCTTTGCTATAGTAAACAGTGCCGCAGCAAACATACATGTGCATGTGTCTTTGTAACAGAATGATTTATAATCTTTTGGGTATATACCCGGTAATGGCATTGCTGGTTCAAATGGTATTTCTATTTCTAGATTTTCAAGGAATCACCACACTCTCTTCCACAATGGTTGAACTAATTTACATTCCTACCAACAGTGTAAAAGAGTTCCTATTTATCCACATCCTCTCCAGCATCTGTTGTCTCCTGATTTTTTAATGATCACCATTCTAACTGGCATGAGATGGTATCTCAATGTGGTTTTGATTTGAATTTCTCTAATGACCAGTGATGATGAGCTTTTTTTCATATGTTTGTTGGCTGCATAAATGTCTTCTTTCAAAAAGTATTTGTTCATATTCTTCACCCACTTTTTGATGTGGTTGTTGTTGCTTTTTTTTTTGTTGTTGTTGTTAATTTGTTTAAGTTCTTTGTAGATTCTGGATATTAGCCCCCTTCGACAGATGGGTAGATTGCCAAAATTTTTCCCATTCTGTTAGTTGCCAGTTCACTCTAATGGTAGTTTCTTTTGCTGTGCAGAAGCTCTAAAGTTCAATTAGATCCCATTTGTCTATTTTGGCTTTTGTTCCCATTGCATTTGGTGTTTTAGTCATGAAGTCCTTGCCTATGCCTACGTCCTGAATGGTATTGCCTAGGTTTTCTTCCAGCCAACATGATATTAGGTCTTATGTTTAAATCTTTAATCCATCTGGAGTGAACTTTTGTATAAGGTGTAAGGAAGGGATCTAGTTTCAGCTTTCTGCACATGGCTAGCCAGTTTCCCAATACCATTTATTAAACAGGGAATCCTTTCCCCATTGCTTGTTTTGTTAGGTCCTACCTCTCTTTCATTTTGTGACCAGCTTTCTTTCCCGCTGCCAACCTTGATCTACAGTTAGTTAAGTCCCAAAAGTAGATGCAACAGCAACAATCTGTAATAGACTTCACCAGTTCCAGTTCCCTCAGTTTTGTAAGATGGAATTGCTCTGAAAATCCCTTATTCTGTCATTCTAAGTAGCTCTACTTCCCTGATCATGTGTCAGCTGCATTGGATCCTTGCACCTGTGCAACCTTCAGGCCACCTCCACCATCACTCACTGGGCGATACGTTCTGTGCTTGAGTATCTTCAGAACATGCAGATTTGTCCTAAACAGGCCTAGGAAATTAATACACAATTATACGTAAATTTTTATTTTATTGAAATTTGCTGTGAGTGAAATGACAGTCCCTTATCTACTGATGGAGTACATTCTAAAAGCTTTCTTTGTTCTTTTTATCAGATTATTCATTTAATATAAATTATATATTGTTATGTATTTTTCCAAAGATAATTTTAGTTTTAAAAATTTATATTGTAATGAAAATCAAAATCTTTACATTTATATGAGGACAACTACTCTGTCCATGACTTTCTTATTTAATGGCAATGTAATTTTCATAAAGCACTAAGTACTCTAAAGGCATGGGTTGTCTCAAACACACAGATGACTTTGTTTACTCTAACCCAACTATCCTAGAGTAAGATTGGTTTTGGTGGGTGAAATGATCCCCCTTCTCCAATGCTTCTGATACTCCATTTCATTATCTGCCTACAAAGGGGAGAGGGCAACAACTGAGATTTCTTACAGTCTCAAGAGAACCATTTTTAAAACTCAGTCTATATAAAATATTTCCTGGATGTTTTCACTAAAGTTCATTAGTGTAATTTTCACATCATTATTGCAGCTAATGATTATGTAAGCATCCCTGATCATGTGGAAATTTAAACATGTTAAAATATTGACTCTGATGTTAGTAAATACTGATTGTTTATAAGATGTCTGCATTTTAAAAGCTTTGTTTACATAATCTATTAAAAATGGAAGTTTACTTATCTTTGGTGTGTAAAATTAAACATGTGACTCTGAACTTTGTAGAGTGCTTAATGGCTTTTGTAATACATCTTTGGGGGGATTTGCATTTGTTATGGAATTGGTCTTTTTACTGACTGCTTATATTTTCAGAAATGTGTCTTTAGCCGCTACCCAAGGACAGTGCCTGACCAATAAAAAGCATCCAAAAATGTTAATGATTATAGATAGTTCCACAAGTTACGATGGTTTATGTTATGATTTTTTAAATTTTCCAATGGCTGGAAAATGATACACATTCAATAGAAACTGTACTTCAAGTACCCATAAAGTGATTCTACTTTTCATTTTCAGCACAGTATTCAATAAGTTGCAAGGGATATTCACACTTCACTATAAAATAGGCTTTGTGTTAGATAATTTTGTCCAGCTGTAAGCTAAGTGTTCTGAGCACATTTAAGGTAGGCCAAACTAAGCTATGATGCTCAGCAGATCAGTTGTATTAAATGCATTTTGATTTATGATATCTTCAGCTTACAATGGGTTTATCAGAACATAGCCCCAAAATAAGTAGAGAAGCATTTTTATTACATTGATTCTACTTGGAGGCAATAGTAGGAAATGGAACCAGCTGTTCAAAAGCATAGTTTGTTTGTAACTTAAATGTTTATATATCTAATCTTCTTATAAAGTTTCATTTTTTTTTAGGATAACTAAACTAGTTGTCTTAGTATTGTGGCAGGTTGGTGACTGTCCTTGATTTGTAGTCCTTAAATATCTATAGGAGCAGAAGTTTGTATCTGAAATTATTACAAAGGAATTTGTCTATTAGAAATATGCCCAAGTTCCATTATTCAATAAGGTCACAGCAGCAATTGTGATTAATGGAGCTGATTCTTGACAGCTCTCAAGATACTTCCAATGCATATTATAACTTGTATAACAGAGAAAGCCCTTAATTTCCTTATTACTTTGTAAAATATGAGTAATAATTCCTGCCTTACGAATTGTAATGAAAATGAGAGAAGCTCCCAAATGATCTAGGTGAGACAATCAGGTGGAGATCAGACCAAGATGCTGGGAAGTCAGCTAGCCACTTTCCGTCTTCTAGCAAACTGCTCCTACCTACATCCTTGCAAGAGACAGGACTCCGATTTGTCATTTTTAAATATTCCATGAACCACCAGGATTATTCACTATTATTTGAAACCATAAATACATATTTTGTTTTAATTTTTAGATTTAAGAGGTACTGTACAGGTTTGTTATATGGATATATCGCATGATGATGAGGTTTGGGTTTCTAACAATCTCCGCCCAGATAGTGAACACAGTACCCAATAGACAGTTTTTCTATTATTGCTCCCCACCCTATTTTGGAATCCCCAGTATTTACTATTCCCATCTTTGTGTTCATTTGTAACCATTGGTTAGCTCCCACTTAAAAGAGACAACATGTAGTATTTGGTTTTCTGTGAAACCATAAATATTAAATCTAAGAGTAACAAGAGGCTACTGAATAACTACAGCAGCATTCCTTAATGTTATCTTTTTGAATAAATACAATTTTGAAAGCTTCAGCCCTGTACATCAGATCAATGCACTTAAGTAGCTAAACAAGAATGCCATAATATAGTTCCAGCCTGAACTTAAGAAATTCCAAGTATATCTGTGAGAGAAAAAGAAAGGTCCAAATCAGAAGAGCAAATTTGCCATCCCCATTCAGAATTTCTAATCTTACTAGAAGTACATACTTTTCAAGTATTTTGGTTTTAAATTCCCTGATGAAATAGACCAATTTGGCAGTCTGAAAAAGAACTATAAAAGCTCGGCTGTCAGACAAAATCACATCCCTAGGAAGAGAAAAAACTGAGGAAAGGACATAACTAACAGAAATAAGACACAGGCATCAGCTTTCCAAGTTAGACCAGTGAGAAGAATGAACAGCATCATTATGTGGAGAAAATGAATTATAGAACTTTATCATTATTTGTGAGCTCACTGATGTAATGAATTTGCTTACACAGTTTATATATGACAAAGTTTTGTAGATATCCACTTCTCCTTGTCCTTAAGCAACAAATTGCCAAGAGTCTACAGACTTGGCCTTCTTGCTGAGAAAATATGTAGAAACTGTAATTTCAGAAAGAAGCAAAAATGAGTACAAAACATTGAGACTATTTTTTTGTTTTGCCTGGTTTAGTTTCTTTTTTTTAAGACAATCAAACCCGAGGATGCATCCTTGAGAAAAACAGAAGTTTAGGATAGGAAAGAGTCTCTATGGTCAGCTTGCCCTATTGAAGGAGCACCCAAGACCATCAGATGGTCTGCAGGGAAAGTGTTTCTGATCTAATATCAATACATTTGTGAAACCTCATATGTCCTAATGCTCTCTTGAAAAGTGACAATTCATATTAGCATGCTAAAGTCTTTAAGTCGTACATTAAAGAAATCTCTTTTAACCTAGTGATTCCCAAACTTTTTTGGCCAAAAATCCCTTTTATGCCCTAAAACCTTTGCGTCCTTGTAAATATTTATTTAATCCAAACCTGAATCTGTCCTTAATAACTTCCTGCGCAACATACGGTCCTTAGACGAGCAGCATCAGCATCACCAAGGGATTATAAGAAATGCCGATTCTAAGGTCCAGCCTCAGATCTATCAGATCAGAATCTGCCTTTTAACAAGATTCTCAGGTCAAACGAGCATGCATGCTGAAGTTTGAGAAGCAGAGGGTCAGTATTCCTTCTGACTCACCACCTTCACTTCCTTGAAGATAAAGGCCTACTGAGGAAAGGTCTTACACATAGCATTTAAGCAATATTAGAACTACAGGCAAGTTGTACCTGTAAATAGTATTTGCACATGCTGCCTCTCTAGTTTCTGTGATGCTGGGAGATGTCTTTCAGAGGCCTGATTCAGTCTTTACAACCTGCTCAATTTGTTTTGTGAATTATGAGTGATGAAATTCTAGATTACAAATAGCAGACAAAGAAGTCTGTGCCTTTTCCTAGGCATAGCATCAGCTGGTGAAGTTTATAGAGCCGGATGTACTTAGTAGAAATCAGAGCGTGACTAACACTTCAATAATAAGATTTGCATATGCACAAAAAGGGCAGAGAAGTCCAGGATTGCAGCTTGTCTGCCTTTCAAATATGATTATTGTTTTTTTCTGATAGGTGAAACATTTATAAGGAATCAAAACACCACTTATTATGTAAAATGCTTGTAGAAATCCCTCTATCAGAAGCAACTAAAATGTATCCAGTTGACCCAGAAGGAGAACAAGGGCCCCTTCTCAGGTCTTGGAAATGGTCTGAATATTGATAGGGGTTACATGGGTCCATGCATTTGTCAAACTCAGCAAATTATTTAAGGTCTGTATATGATTTCACTGTCTATGAATTATACCCCAATAAAAACGTACATTTATCTTATGAAATTTGAGTGCAGCTGATATTAGTTACAGCAATGTGGGCTGTCAAGAATACTTTAATGGAAATGTGCATTTGAAAATAAATGCCCTTCACCTGGTATATGGAGAGATTTTTATTGGAGGGAATAGCCATTGAGTAGGCTGGGTTCCTGTGACCTCATCGGCATGCCAGTCAGCAATGCCAACTCTCCAGACGGCAGAGGGGGTTGTAGAATAGGCTCTGAATTATAGAGTCTGAGTTCAAGTCTGGCCCTAGCTCCCAGTGACCCAGGACATGTGATTTGACCTTTCTGTGCCTTCGTTTTCCTATCTGCAAATGGCAATGATAGAAATATTTCCTTCACAAGAATGTTTTGAAGACTGAATGATTTAATATTTGTGAATAACTTAGAATAGTTCTGGCACACAGCAAACACTATATACATATTTATCAGATAAACAAAGTGACTCCAATAAGCTAGTGGCAACCACCATAACTCTTACCTAAAACTTAGGCTGTTTTATTTTTTTACGGCACTTATCCTTCTTTAAGATGATCTTATTTTGAATTAGTTATTTGCATGTCATTGTCAGTTACCCACCCACCTACTTCATGAGCCCCAAGACATAAGGGACCGACCTGTTTTATTCTTCACTGCACTCCCGAGGCACTAGAACAGTGCCTGACACAAAATAGATAGTAACACACTGAATGAATGAATGAATGAAGGAAGGAAGGAAGGAAGGAATGATGTTTAAAGCAAAACAGATTCTTAAAGAAGTGAGTCCTATGATATAAATGTTCCACCAGAATCATTTCCTTAAATACTGATTAAATTATTATGGGCCTATCCTGTGTGCTGAGTGGTATGTGAACAGTCTGCTAAGGCTGAGGTATCTGGATTGATATGACCAAGAAAGTCTCTTGAGTGAGAAGCAGCCAATAACTGGAAAACCTCGAGACCCTAAGGCTTGTAGCAGGTCCCAGGATCTGAAGAAGTTTTATATATCAATATTTAGACTAAAATCGTATTTGTCCTCAGAGAGACAAAAACTTCTGCTTTTAAGAATACTCAGAAGCTAAGCTAAGACATTAATTGTACCATCTAATTGTGCTAGATTTACCTTTTTTCTTCAGGATAGTAGATCAACTAAGATTAAGCAATTAATACAACGACTGAGAGGAAACTCAAATTAACAACAGAATAGTTTTGCTTCTCAAATTTGTCAGATGCTGTATTTCCATTAATCCTTGTAACTGGCTTCAAATTTCATGAGGCAGGGTCCTGATCATACTCATCTATGCATTGCTCAGAGTTTCCTAGAGTGTTTTGTACTTAATACACACAATAAACATATAATCAAGCTAAATGAATTAAATTTGAAAGTGTAAATACATGCACAAGGATGTATTGAGACCCAGGATTTAAAGAAAGGCTTTGTATTTTATCAAGACTCTGCCTGCTGAAAGGACAGAGGGGTCACCCACACAATTTAGAAGTTGGGCTCACTCCTTACATTTTTTTAAATTCCTTATTGGCCTTGCTAGGCCTACAATTTATTCTTACCAACCTGACACGCACATGCACACACACACAGTAGTGATGGATTTACTTCAAGTACCATGAGTTATGAGATAAGTCAAACAGAGCAAGAGTGTACAATACTGCAAAGTATGTTGTGGTGAAGATTCACGTTTGAGTCATAGGACAGGACTCCAGGTGTTTATTTTGACGGGTTTCAGATAACATACCTTTACATTTGAAAGGCAATAGGGTATTTGCTCAGTTACACGATAAGTATGTATTATCTTGTTGAGACAAAATCACTTTTTTTTTATTTCTATGATGCAGCACTGTTTTAGTATGGAGGGGCTCATTTGGCATTTCCCTAACCTTTTTAGTAGAAACGAATTTTGATACAAGACCAAATGAGTGTGTCTTTCTTTTCACTAACTCTCATGACCTGTGCTCTGAGTTTATTTTTAACTTAAGATGCATGAGTCCTCTGGGCTGCGTTCTGTCATCCCAAACATCGTTTCTAAAGGCTGAATTGACCAAAGATGGCTTAGCATTAGTATTTAGCAAGCAAATGTTATGTGTTTAGCAAATCTTCCACCAAAATACTTACCCATACTCAGAAAGACCAGATCATGTTAACAGTAGAGGATGATAACTGCCAGTTGTCCAGGTTCTTGGCATTTTTAACAAAGAATTGGAAAAAAAGTCCAACAAAGCAAAGAAAGAATGAAGCAACAAAGAAGGAAATCAGGGATTTATTGAAAACAAAAGTACACTCCACAGTGTGGGAGGAGACTGGAGCTGGGAGCAAGCTCAAGTCCCCAAATACAGAATCTTCTTGGGTTCAAATACCCACTACAAGTTTCTCACTGGCCACTTCATGCTCACCTCATGTAACTGAAGTGGTAGGCTGCAATCGGTGTGATTGGTTGCAGAAAGCAGCCAACCAGAGGATGAAATTAAGTTACAAATGTCTTTGTAATGAAATCACAAAGATGAAATTAAGTTACAAATTAAGTTACAAATGCTTATACTCCTGTGCAAACTTCTGATTGGTTGCCTTTTGCCACCAATGACCTGCATTCTGAGTTTTTTTGTGTTTAAGATACTTGAGTCCTCTGGGCTGTGTTCTGCCATTGGCTGCTTTTTGCAACCAGAGGGTAGAGTGAAGTTACAAAGTTACCAAGGAAGATGGACCCTGCAATCAGTCTGATTTCCCATGAGCCTCATAGAAAACTTAGGCATGGAAAGTTACAGTTTTCCTTTTAATTTAGTTCTAGGAAGTTGGCCTGAAACAGCCCTAAATTCCTTGCCTCCAGGCCTTATTCTCCTGCCTCAGTCATGTTATCTTAGCAGTGCTTCTAAAACTATTAAGCGCATCCACATCCTGGGGGAAACTTTGAAAGTGCCAGTGTGAATTCCCTAGGTCTGGGAGGTACCTGAGATTCTGTATCTCACACTGGGCCCTGGGGGTTGCTAGAGACCACACCCTGAGAAGCAAAGTTTTAAAGGGAAAAACATTTATCAGGCTCCCACAAAGGGATTCCACTTTAAAAAGAAAAAATAAAAAAAGAAATCATGTTTTCTTCCTTAAAACATAGTTTAATATTGTTTGCCTCTAAATAAGGTGACTATAAACTCCGTAGGTAATGAGGAGATTCCCAGCTATGCTGGTCTGAGTGCAAAACAATTTTTACACACCATCAGCAGCAGTGTCCATGCTCATTAAGGCTGTAATTTTTGGATTTTCCTTTGCAATGGGCTTCCCTGTTAGGTCTTCACTACATCCAATTTCAGGAAAAAAAAAAAAGTTTTGAGAAAAAGTTCTCCATGTGAGAGCAATTCTGTGCTGTTCTCAAAACGTCTCTCTCATTTTTCTGGGATCTTCCAGCAGGCAGTGGGAAAACCTGCTTAAGCTCACCCCTCTTTCACTTTGAGTTTATGGTGACACTTTTCTGGCACATATGTCAGCAGAGCCCGCTTTTTAGCTGAGTTGAAAGGAACACGGGAAGCACTGCTTCATTTTTGCCTGGAAAAGCCAGGGACACAATGAAATGTGATTTCGTTTCCTGAGACGTGGAAGGATGGTTGGCGAAAATGAAATGTAGCACAGCCATCTCTCTTCACTAACGGCCAACTCCTTGAGAAATGTGCTACTTTAACTCTCAGTAGTTTCTGGACAAGGCCTGAAATCAATCATAATCCTAAAGGAAGAAAAAGTTGTATTTCTTTTCCAGTGGTATTTGAGAGAATAGGAACTGCGTTACAATTTGATTTGTACTCTGTTCATGGAAAACCGAACACGCACGCTGGTTTTGTTTATTGGTTTGTTTGGATACACACCTGCATGCACATGCTCAGAACACAAAATTGAAGCTCAGAATGGAAAACAGAGGTTTCCATTGAGGTTTCAGCCCAAATAAATGTAAATTTAAGCCTTTCTTTGGCAGTTTGTGCTATACAACTTCAGAAAGTGGGAAGATGCAGGTCAAAGGGCACAATGCAGCAGCTATGTAGGATGAACAAGTCTAGAGGTCTCATTTACAACATGAGGACTGTAGTTAATAAAAAGTATCGTATTGGGAATTTTGCTAAATAAGTAGGTTTTAGCTGCTCTTGTCACAAACTCACAAAAGTAACCATGTGACATGATAGATATGTGAATTTGCTTTAAAGTAGCCATGATTTTCCTGTCTATGTATCCCATAACGTGTCGTAAACCTCAAGTATATACAATAAAATGTATTTTAAAATACATATAGGCTGAGTTTTTCAGAACATAGAAAAGAAACATGAACTGGATGAGGAAGAGAAACTGACATAAAATGGAAGATGATGATGATGATGATGATTTTGCAAGGGAGTCTCACTGTGTCGCCCAGGCTGGAGTGCAGAGTCGCCCTCTTGGCTCACTGCAGCCTTCCTGGCTCAAGCGATTCTCCTGCCTCAGCCTCCAAAGTAGCTGGGATTACATGTGTGTGCCACCACACCTGGCTAATTTTTGCATTTTTAGTAGAGACGTGGTTTCACCATGTTGGCCAGGCGGGTCTCAAACTCCTGACCTCAGGTGATCCACCCATGTTAGCCTCCCAAAGTGCTGGGATTACAGGCATGAACCACCATGCCCGGCCAACTATAAGGATTTTCATAGATGTGTTTACATAAAAGAAAAGAGTACAGGAAGAAAATTGTGTAGTGTCAATAGATGGGACAGGATTATTCACTCTTGTTTTATATTCTCCATCCCAAGAGAACCACCATTTAACTGCAAAGGCTTATTAAGAGCCATGCAGAGGAATTGTGGCAGATTGAATAGGAAGTTCTACCTGGTTCCAATGAGTTCAGATCTCTCAAAGATGTCTACCTGGCCTTTCAAAGAATAGGCCAGGTATTCCAGGTTGTCTTTGAGAAATGATAGAGAACATAGTGTCAGAGGTGAGGGAATTCTGTGGCCTCCATCTAGAATTCTGCTTGGCATCTCTGACAAATACTTCTCAGAAATATGAGAAGTAATGGGAGAAAATGTTTGAATTCTGTCCCATGGCAGTTAATATGGAATCTGTTGTGCGTTGTGAATTAGTTTTGTGATTCAGGTACCACTGGGGGTTCCAAAAGGCCTTTCAAGAGCCTCTGAGAGGCCAATATTATTCCCAGAAAGAATAAGAGGAGGTTTCTTATATGAACCCAAGCAGTATCTATGAATCCCTTTACTTGCTTATATCTTACCCTCTTCTGCCCTAGGAACACACTCCTGGGAGAAGTGACCTGACCACACCTTCCTGCCAGTCTAGAGCACTGTAGATGTTAACTACCAAAGTGGCTGACACACGTACTTACTCATTTGATTTTAATTTGCAGAGTAGGAAAAACAGCCTTAGATTTTTTTAAACTTCTCTAACTCTTTAATCTCTGGAAGAAATAACTCATAGTGGGAAGACAAATGAATCTCCTGGTAGACCTTTTAAACAAAAGTTCATAGATTTCAGTTGCATTGGTAGCCAATGTGACACAATGGCATTGTTGGCCATTACGTTTTTTTAGGTTGTGATCTATTTGTGTGTCACCTTTGTGGGTCACATTATGAATTTAATGTTGTGGATTGGGACCTGCAATTTTAAAAAAAGACAAAGGAAATAGAACATAATAGAGTCAAGCACCATGCAATCCAAAATGTCAGGGATATCCCAATAGGGTGAATGATGGTTTGTAAAATTTCAGTTATGTATGTATGTATGTATACTTGGCTGTATGAGTGTTCTGAGTGATAATACAAAATGCATTTTTTACTGAGGAGCATGATCAGAACAATGTCAAACCACTGACCCACATTAATGTATTTCTGTTAGAAAGATATTTAGATGAAGTTTTTGTGATAAAAGGAAGAAAGAACACCAAAATACTTGTGAATCTACCCTGCACAAGCAATTTAATCTTTTCAGCCTCTGATTGAGACAGATGCTGAATATTACCCTGTTTATGAATAGAACCTCAAAGATCTAAAAAGGTGAATTAACTCTCAGGGGCTTTAAAAGATAAATTAACTTGAACCTGCCTAGTTGTCTTTTTCAGAGCCAAAATTTGAACATGGATTCACTTTAGCCGCAGCAAGCACACGTGTTTGTCAGAATTCAGGGTTGGTAACAGAAGGGCAGGCCAGATTGGAGAGAGCTAGAAGGTATTCCAGGTAGAGACAATGGTGCCTAATGAAGCCTGAGGGTCTCAAGGCTGGAGTAAAGCCAGGGGTTATTTACATTCTGACTGGGTGTCAATCTAAAGATAGATCTGAAACTAGAAGATAAGCCTGTGAAGGGAATGGGAAAATGCCCTGATTTTGAGTTACATTACCAAAAAAAAAAAATTGAAGCTAAGTCCAAGATGGAATAATGTCTACATAATTAGAGAGGACAGAAGTGATCACGAAGACCTAGGGGACAGGGAGAGGCCTCAGGTGATGCAAAATCTGAACATAATGATTGAGGTCAGGAGAACAGATGCTCTTCCCAGGTCAGTTTTAAGGCTGAAAGGTTTCAGGAAAGCTGGAAACAAGGTGTGGTTGGGAATAGTAGGCTGAGCTGATGCATCGGGAGACTTCACATCTCAGCATTGCCTTGCCTTGGAACAGGATGGGCCCCAAGTG
This sequence comes from Cebus imitator, assembly GCF_001604975.1. Lineage (NCBI taxonomy): Eukaryota > Metazoa > Chordata > Mammalia > Primates > Cebidae > Cebus > Cebus imitator. The sequence continues at coordinate 4,471,435 of NW_016107346.1, read as the reverse complement.
TGGCTGAGAATGCAAGTCTCAGGGGTGAACCTATCTGGGAGATTTGAGAGGAATACCGATTCTGATGTGAAAGTTTCCTTTCAAAGAATAGGCCAACCTAACTATAGCTGTGCTGATTATGATGGAAATATCCTATTTTTATTCCTCATCAAAAGAAAGAGCCAGCCAGTACAGTGGTTCTTGCTTGTAATCTCAGCACTTAGGGGGGCCAAGGTGGGAGGATCACTTGAGGCCAGGAGTTTGAGACCAGCCTAGGCAACATAACGAAACCCGATTTCTACTAAAAATTTAAAAAGTTAGCCTGGCATGGTCGCATGTGTCTGTAGTCCTAGCTAGTCAGGAGGCTGAGGCAGGAAAATCTCTTGAGCCCAGGAGCTGGAGGCAGCAGTAAGCTGTGATCATACCACTTATACTCTAGCCTGGGCAACAGAGCAAAACCATGTCTCAGGGAAAAAAAAAGAAGAAAACGTGAAAATTAAAAAATTTATCTTTGTGGTTTATCTTTATTAGTTTGACATATTAAAGGAGTTTATATTTTATTATATATATGCATTAATATATAAATATGTATTAATATATTATACATTAAACTTATATTGTCATCTTCTTCAATTAATTCTAAGCCTTAAGTGAAATGTAAAAGAAGACTGAAGAATCAAAAAATTAGTCAGCTTCAGGCACTATCCCAAATGTTGAAGTTTTCTATGTGAATAAATAAAACTTCTAAAATTAACAAGAGGCTATTTTCACTGTTGCCTGTTGGACACAAACTTTAATTATGACAGTGATCTGAATAGCCAAGTTAGACTGTAAGGCTGGTTCCCTGAATGGAAACATCAACCCTTTCTGCTTTTTTTGAAGGAGAAGCAGAAACAGAAACAGAAGGAGAGGGAGAGGGAAAAGGAGAAATCTTTCTGACAAAATGTATCAAATGTTTGACTCTTCACTTCAGATGCAATTTTTAAATACCATAAATTGTTTCATATCTATTTTCAATAAGGTTTGCCACCAAATGAGTTTGCTGTAAACTCATGACCAGATGTTTGGTTTTCAGAGGTTTCAGGAATTCAGAATCATGGGAAGGGATTGTAGACCTGTATTTGGTATGTACAATACTGGGGGACTTGAATATTAAGTCTGATTGGGAACATCTCTGGGTTTCTGTATGTGTGCACATTCTACACAATAGTGTAAAGTTTTCTAGAAAATTTAAAGTGTCAGCAAAAATTACGTTGGGGTCTGAGTTTCTATGTGAGAATCTTATAAAGATCAAAATATTAGCTACAATTTGAAATTTGAGTTGAAAGGGCTTGAATGCTGTGCATTAGTCTGCTTGGGCTTCTGTAGTAAAATGCTATAGACTAGCTAGCTTAAACAACAAACATGTCAGTTGGGAAGGCTGGGAAGTCCACGACTGGGGTGCTGGCGAGGTAGGTTTCAGAGCATCCCTTCTCTTGGCTTGTAGGCAACCACCATCTCACTGTGGGTTCAAATGACCTCTTCTTTACATATGGTGGTGGGGGTGGGAGATGGGAGGGCTCTCTAATATCACTGTTGTGGGATTTTTTTCCTTAGTTCAGCTAAAGATGGGGGTCCTTATCCCATAGCCACAAAAAAATAGTCTTGCAGACAATTAAAAGTCTGAGGAGGGCAAGGTTATTGAGTGAAAGAGGGAAACAGGGACTCTTCACAGGGCTGGACAGAATTCCTGCCACACGGCTTCCTACCTGGCAGATTGAATCCCAGGTTCCACCCAGGAATAGGAGGAGCCAGGCTTCCCCAGCTGCCAACAGCAGGAATTTCTGTGGCTCCACCCCAGTGTGCACTCCTCCCAGTGTGCAGGCTGGTTGGAGATTTTCCAGGAACCCCCTTCCCACCTGGATGTCTCGTCTCTCTTTGTAACGACATAAATCCTATTCTATCCTATCAGAGTCCCACCGTTATGACCTTATGTAACCTTAATTACTTCTTTCTAGACCCTATCTCCAAATACTACTGCTTTAACACATGAATCTGGAAATGGGGGACACAATTCTATCCTTAGCAAATGCTAAAACTCAGAACTCGAAACTGCTTTACCAAATGATTATGATGTGCTGTGGTCTGTAGTAGTTTTTATTTTTTTAACTCAGTGTTTTTCCTTCCCATGTTTGTTTCTTTTCTGAGAAATTATTTTCTTCATGATCAAAGTGACAGAAACTTAGAAGTGGCATTTGAAGTTGCCAACATTAAACCTTTGACCAATCCAGCCTAGTCACCAGCCAAACAAGGAGGAAAGATTGTTGCTCATCTATCTAAATTCACAGCTCAAAGGTGCAGAAATCCAGCTGGAGTAGAAAACATTTTCTGTCTGGAGTTAAATTTCACTGAACTCCCCATGCCTGGATGATTTCTCCCAGTGGCACCCATGGGGGCAGGATTATGCAACCCCCATCCCCCTCTGTAGGTTTCCTGATCACATGTGGGATCCATTCATCAGTCCTGGCTGGAACCAGTTTCCCAGAGCAAACAGATTCAGGATGATCAGCACAATCAGCAGAAGTTCACCAAAGTTCTAAGTAGACCCAGGAACGTTTATTAATACAATTAGCTTTACAGAGGACAGTTACAACAAGAAGCAAATTCCTTACAGAATCCGGTCCTCTCTTAGCCATGTTAGTTGATTAAAAGGAAAGCCTCAGACCTCAGAATCAGGAGCAAAATTGAAAATGTCTGGAAATTTAACTTTCCAATAACTGTAAAGTTTTAAATGTAAACGTTCTAATAACTGTGAAGTAAAATATAACTTTCTAATAACTGTAGAACAAGAAAGCATTCTAGAAAACTGTCAGGAAAATTATTAATGAGGGGCTGGAGGGTTTAAGTTTGGGGACAGTGGGATTGTTTTGATTTGCAATGTGGAGGCTCCTTTGCCCATGCTTTCTGAAAGTCTTCCATAAAGAGGGGAACTGTGAATTGCAGAGGAAAGTTCCCATTGTGGAGTGAAGTTGCTTAGGTAATAGTCTATCTGTGTGATCCTTAGGAAGTTCCCTAATCTCCCATATCTGTTTTCTGGGCTGTAAATACAGGCAATGAATAAAAGTAACTGCCTCACAGGATTGTTGCAAGTATTAAATGAGAAAATTTATGAAGAGTGAATATTCAGTAAATGACAAGTGTATCCTCTTCCTGCTCCTCCTCCTCCTCCTGCTTCTCATTATTATCATCATCATCATGGTCAATTGGTTTCATCCATCTGATAATGAAGCACCGAATTGCCCCCAGGAGTGCTATAAATGATGTCTATTTGTATATAGATGCTCAAAGTTGTTTAATTCTATCAGTATGACATCTAAAAGGGTCATGGGTAGCACCAAGAGATAAGCTCTTTCCCTGGAAGAATAGTACATTTCTTCCTATTAAAAAAAAAAACATGAATTACTCAACCCATTATATTTTTGTTTTTGCCCTTATTACCAGAAAATTACAAGATGATTTTCAATCACAGTGAGGATTAGTTTCTGTGACTAACACGCTTATTTCTTTCTCATTCTTATTAGTTTGATTTCCTTCTTAAGCTAAAAAGCACAATAGGTGTGACTGTATCATTTTTTTGAATGAGGCAGGAAGATAGTTGACAGTTAATTCATGTATTCATTCTAGTTTTGTGTCTGTACTTCCTTCTGGAATTTAAACATTTTTGAAGATATGGTCTCTTTTATTTTTAATTTTTCATTCCTATAAAACTTTATTGAATGCCTATATGTGTCCCACATATCAGACCCTAAGATTTCACAGATAAGTTAGATTGGTCTCTGTCCTTAATGGTGTTATCATATAGCAGAGGAGAAAATCATAAAATAATAATATATGAAATGCATGTAAACATGTAAGGTCAAGAGGGTGAAAATTTCTTCTGTCTTATTCACTGCTTTATTGCTACTCCTAAGACAGTGCCTAAAACAGATTAGATGTTCAATTAATATTTATTCAATCAGTCACTATCCCAGGCATTTTGCACATATTAGAAATATGAGAACTAATATTTATTGAGCAATTCATATCTGTATACCAAACATTGTACTGTTATTTCAACACCATGAACTAGAAACAATTAGTAAGGTTATGAAATAGGAGTGAACACTGAGATCTAGACAGGTTATGCAATTTGCTTATGGCCACACAGCTAATAAGAGATAGACAGAGGTCTGCTCTAGAGCTCATGCACTTAACCAGTACCTCCATCCATGACACTGTCTTACACTAATACTTAAAAAGTTGGGGAATAGTTTCCCGCACATTGTGGATCATAAAGCTAAAATTTTCTAAGGCAGGACCTGGTTAATGGAGGCCACGTTCAAGCTGACACTCTCAGGACTGCAAAATGTACACACTTTTCACTATGCCACACAGCCTCTCATGCACCTAATCACACACCTATAAATGTTCTAACAAAAGTTTGCAGAAATTGTGGTGGGACCATGTTGTATAGCTGTAGTGCGTGGGTCCACGGTGTATAGCATGCCTGCAGTAGAATATCTATTAAAATAAATAAAGCTATAAATTTAACCTGTTGGAGAAGGAATTTGGTATGATACTTACAAGCTCCCCAGTGGCTTGAGTGTGTCACTCTTCACAACACTGCTAGTTCTTAATTACACTATAAGCATTAAGACAATTTATCCTTACTGTACAAAACTATGCAGCATAAATGTGGTAGACATAATTCTAAGATGGCCTTCAGGACCCCACCCCCTGGTGTTCATGCCCTACCCATTAAGTGTGGGCAAAACCTAAGACTTGCTTCTACCCAGTAGAATATGACAAAGGTAATGGGATTTTGCAGATATAATTAAAGTTTCATGTCAGTTGATTTCGAGTAAATTAAAAGGGAGATTATCCTGGGTGAGCCTGACTTCATTAGCTGAAATCCCTTAAAAAAGGAACTGGGCCCTTCTGGAGGCAATAGACTGGCCTTGAAGACTTGGTGAAGTTAGTGGCTCATTTGGAGAAGCCTACAGATCAAAGAAATATAACGGCCTCCGGAACTGCACGCAGCCTCTGGTATCCACGGCCCCAGCAAAAAGCCAGGGTCCTTGGTCACACAGCTCAAGAAATTGAATTCTACCATCAACCTGAATGAGCTTGGAAGCAGATTATTCTCCAGTCAAGCCTCCAAATATTAACACAACCCGGCTGATCCCTTAGTTACAGTCTTATGAGACATTGACAGGAGAGTCGATTTGGACGTTAATATTTCATTTCTATTACCAGATATACCGCAAAGGCAGAGAGTTTTTTTCAAGGAAGTTGTGACTAAGCACCATTTGAAATATTATTGTGGTTGACTGACCCCAGATGGAAAAACGAACTCTCATAAGATTTCAGGCATCTTTAAGGATTGATTATAATGATGCCAGGTGATTTCTAGATGAGATACACTAAAATTTCTCTTCACACAAAGAAAATCACAGTGTGTTCTCTACTTCTCTTGGAAATTCCATCATTAAGGATATTGAATATGGCCAGGCACAGTGGCTCACACCTGTAATCCCAGCACTTTGGGAGGCTGAGGCAGGTGGATCACTTGAGGCCAGGAGTTTGAGAACAGCCTGGCCATGATGAAACCTGTCTCTACTAAAAATACACAAATTAGCCGGGTGTGGTGCTACGCGCTTGTAGTCCCAGCTACTCGGAAGGCTGAGGTGGAAGAATCGCTTGAACCTGGAAGGCAGAGGTTGCAGTGAGATGGCACCACTGTACTCCAGTCTGGGTGATAGACTGTCAAAAAAAAAAAAAAGAAAAAAATAGCAAATATAATATGTGTGTACATAAATTAATTATTTTGGGCAATGACTATCTGCTTCAGAAAATCTAGAATTCTTAAGCTGTATTCAGGAAAAAACAAACACTTCAGGTTTATCCTTTTACGTTGTGACTACGTGGGAAGAGAGAGTTAATTTTAAAAATCTGTTAACACCAAACAACTCTCTTTTTCTTCTTCCTTCTTATTTTTTCTCTCTTCTATCTCTCTCTAATCATTTTATAGGTTTTGGTATCTGTCATTTCTTATCCATGTATTGCCACCCTTTGCTCTAGGCTTACATACTTTTAACTTCAAACCCAAGAAGGATCCCTGATTCCACCTGTTCCAGTAAAAACCCGATACACCTTTCATTAGACCAACCTAGAACATGTACCAATACTTGATCTAGCCACTGTAGCCCTGGACTTTTTTTTTTTTTGAAACAGAGTCTTACTCTGTTGCCCAGACTGGAGTGAAAGGGCACTATCTCAGCTAACTATAACCTCCATCTTCTGAGTTTAATCGATTATCCTGCCTCAGACTCCCAAGTAGCTGGGATCACAGGTGTTTGCCACCACCCCCAGCTAATTTTTGTATTTGTAGTAGAGATGAGGTTTCATAATGTTGGCCAGGCTGGTTTTGAACTTCTAACCTCAAGTGATCCACCCACCTTGACCTCCCAAAGTGCTGGGATTACATACATGAGCCACCATGCCCAGTCTGTAACCATGGACTTTAATGATCTGTTAAGCCAGGCCTGAAATGCGTGCCTTTCTCTGTAGCCAGGAGCAAAATAAGCCATGCAGACTGGCGTTATTTTTCCACCAGGAAAATGGATTAAAATGCTTCATTACTGAGACAGCCTCAGACGTTTTCCTCAGAGTGGAGACCGGAAAACCAGCTTAGCAGCATCTCAAGATTAGAAAGAATTTTGGCTAAAAGGAGAATATTCTAAAGCTACTATTTACTAAAATATTACCTAATAGTAAAAGAAAGACAACTGTATCAATGGAATAGAGGAGACTAGAAACTGTTCAAACAAGCATAACTCATTTAGAATGGATGCATGAAATGCCATTTCGTTGTAGCACTATTGTTTTAGAAATTGTTTTCTTAAACTATACACAAATACATGAACACAAATCCATTACAGTACAGAGTAGTGCAGTTACTATTTCTCAAATAACTAGTCATCCAGTATAGTAGACTGACATCTTACTGTTTTTACCATCTATTTGTTCTCTCTGGTATGTTGTTTATTTCTACCATTATTTATATAAACATTTTTGGGCAAGATGGCAATAAAAACTGTGCACCAGAGTGGCAAAGAAAAATTCCCTATTCAATATAAAAATAGCACTTTTACTGCAGCTCTGGGAATCTTCAAGACAGTGAGCAAGGAAATATTAGGTAAAATTACAATTATGTAGCTAATTAGATATTGGGGGAAATCCTTGAAAACTTAGTAGGCCACATATATATCACTGCAACCTATAAAGATTGACAAGTAGAGGGAAAAAAAAATTGCCAATAAATGATACTGAGAATATATCTCATACATGTTATGCCATTATGAGATAATCACTCCCAGAAACACAAAAAAGTATACTTTATGAATTTTATATATTTATAAATTTATTTTATGTATTTATAGAATTTTTAAAATTTATATTTTTATACATGAATTTTTTGTATGGCTTATCTTATATATTGATGCATAATTCATAAATGTTTATTTTTGTTAAATAGATATCAGCATCTGATATAAATGACATTTCCAATTAATAGTGAAATGGTGTTTTCTGTAAAGATATTGGAACAATGAATATCCATATATAAAAGTAATTTTGGCACCCTACTTCACACCATATAAGCAAATATTTTCTATATTGTATACATATCTAAATATTGAGGGAAAACCAAAATTACTAGAGTATGCAAAATATACATTTTATAACTGTAGAGTGGGAAAAAACATTTTTGGACATAGCACAAAATCCAAAAGCCATAAAGTAAAACACTGGCAGATTATCTGCTTAACAGTTTATTGGCAAAAGACATAGTAGACAAAGGTAAAAGACAAGCTAAATGTTGGGAGAAAACAGTTACAAGATATATCAGAAAAAGAGAAATACATACCATCTCTAACGTATTCTTACATGGCTCTTACAACCCAATAAGAAAGTAAAGTTGTCAGGTATCCTTGGATGCAAGCCACAATTGTCTCTTAGCCATAATGTCTAGGGTCAGGATTCAGATGGCTGCAGTTCCTGGCCAAGTGCCCCCCACCTTTGTTGAGTGTCCTTGCTCTTTATGGCTTGTGGACCGCAATCACTGGGTCCAGATCTTCACAAAATTCCCTGACCCAAGGAGCCACAAAATCCTTTATCCTCACCCCAGGCCACAAGAAAACATCTCAGAAAGTGGCCACTGGCTATCTCACCTGGCCCCAAGATGAAGGAAGGTACCCACTTTACTTTTTTGTGATGAGGCAGAGCATAATTGGCCTTGCACATGACCTTCAGGCACTGTCTGTTTGCTCCTTGGTTGTTGACTTTGCTGGCAGGGAATTCAGAGGGAAGGAGAGTCAGAGACATGCTCTCATAAGGTCATCTTCTTAGAATACCACTCTCTCCAATTATATTAAACATCTCTTTAGAGTTTTCTACATTGCCAAGTTCCTTTTTTCTACCTTTGTATCCCTAGTGCTTTACACAGAGTGTACATTCAGTAAATATTTTGGCAAGAGTGAGCAAATGATTTAACAGTCGATGGAGTGCAAATTGCCAACAAGTTACCGTAGCTTTTCCATCCACAATGTTCAGGGTCAGTAGCTAAAGTACTCATAGTAAAGATGCCAAGCTTCCAGGCATCTAGCAGGGTATTAGCACACTGAAGCATTTATTAGACTCAGGAATATACTCTTTTATTGGCTCATTTCAAACAATACCTAAAAAAGAAACCTCTTTTTTTAAAGGCTTCAAAAGATGACAGGATGTTTTTTTCCAAAGACTCATAAAAACAGGTAACATAAACTATTAATATTTTATGTGAAAAACTTAGGTACAGAAATACTCAAACACTTACCCAAGGGAGCTGGAACTTATGTCAAATTTTCTTGAGGAATTACATGTTTTGAACTATTTAAACCATGCCCTAAACAAGCATTTATCACTCTTTGAAGTTATGTCATATTTAGAAATTTAGATTCATAATAGATATTTAGATAGATTATATTGGAATATCTGAAAGATATATGAATAGCAGATCTGTAAATAAAATTTGTATCTTCATTACTGGATTTTCTACATTCTCTCTTATGTTTGATTTAAGCTTTTTTCCCCCCTCCTTTTGACTGGTTAGATTTTTTTTCATTTCTTCTTCTAGATCATTGACTTTTTTACAGGCATAGAAAATGCCTCCTACCATGCAACAAAATTCTTAAATTTTTAAAAGCTTTCTTTGACTAAATCATCCCTTGCCCTCTTTTTGAAACTATGATGACCTCTATTTTCTATTTTATTTTAATTAATCATATCTCAGGATTTGTAGGCTCATATGTGGATGCATGTATATTACCTCGTTAAGGGTAAAGAAGGGCGTCATACAAAAGATTATGTTGGTTTCAAATAATGTTAAACTAAAGAAATGAGAAGATTCCTAAATAATATAGTTATACATATTCAGAGCTTCTTTCATAAGGGCATTTGAAATATAAGCTGATCACACAAGGTCACCATGAAATAGGAAGACTTAAACTAGTGGTATTTGGACAGAAACAACTTTTAGCTTGAAATCCAGCAATTAATGGCTGAAAAATATATCTCTAAGGCTGGAAAATCGTTTTAGTAGTATGCAATATTCTGATGACAAAAAAGGTTCAAACATTTGTGAATCCCGTAACTAATATTAATGTGGGTAATGGGAAATAATGATGTATTTATTTTATTTGGATTTTAGTCATGTTTTATTGTCTATAAAAATGACTTAACTGTTATAGCTAGAACATTGAAGAAAGAAGGGAAACAGGTCAAATGGGTCCCCAGTGATTCCCTATGGTACCTGGACTTTCCCCAGAAATTGATTGCTACATATTACTTCATCACACACTTTTTAACCAGTCAAGTTTTTGTCTATGCATCCAGACAACTCAGTCTCCCCAGAGCTTACACATGTTTCCATATATCCAGAAAGTTTGTATATTATGGCTACAAAAGAAATTAAACCACTTTGGAAGGGTTGGGGGAAGGGAGGGATAGAGAGAGATTTGTTAAAGGATACAATAAGAGGAATAAATTCTAATATTGTATAGCATTGCAGGATGACTAAAGTTAACATTCATATGTTATATAGTATCAGATAGCTAGAAAAGGATATTGAATGTTCCCAACACAAAGAAATGATAAATGTTTGATATTATATATATATACACACACACACACACACGTATGTGTATATATGTTTGAGATTTTATATATGTATACATGCACGTGTGTGTGTGTGTGTGTGTGTGTGTGTATTTATATGATACATGGTAATTACCCTGATCTGATTACTATGCATTATATGGATCAAAACGTCACTAGGTACTCCATAAATATATACAATTATTATGTGTCAATTTAAGAAATTTAAGTTGACACATTAATTTCTCTTTTTAATTTAATTTAAATTAAATTAAACCCAGCCTCACCATTTTACAGTAGAGGGACTTAAGGTGGAAAAAATTCAAGAAACTTTACTCTTGTCATTCAATGCAGTGATCTTTTGAAACAGGTAGCATTACAAGAAATCCAGCATATACCTGAAAATAAGTGGCCACATTTCTCAATAATGTTCCAAATATTATTGGTGTCTACAATTAGAGTTAAATCATTGTTCCTAACCAGTAATAATCCATGTAAAGTAGTAACATCATTTATTCCTTGGCATTAAGCATCTATGGTTAGCTCTACAGAATTTATAGTTGAAATCTATGTGATAATATCAATTTTTATATTTATAGACCATAAATAGGATACTTACAGAAGAGCTTGATACCAGACAGATCATCAGCCAAAGATTTTCTGAATTTGATATGAATTTTCGAAAGGTAGAGTTATTTGCTACAAGAGAAAATTGCTTTGAGTGCATTTTGCAGTCAAGAATTTTGACACCTTGCAATTTACTAGTTGCAAAGATAATCTGATCACAAAGTAGGGCATTTGTTCATTGTAATTCCAATTTATATCAATAAGAAATAATAAATACTCTTTATTATGGAGGTTTGCTAAGTGACTTGAAGTTTTTCTAAATACAGACAGTTTTGCATGAACACTAGGGACTGAATGGAACACTGTTTACCTACTAATTAACCACGAAGGTATGAAACATAAGCAATAACCAACCACAACAGAAGAGCTCTCAGGTATTAATCACTATTTTAACAGAAAAATTCCTATGGGCAGATAGTAGAGGGGGAGAGGACAGCATTCTCTTGAGATTGTCTTTGAGAAGGATCATCATGAAACTCCTTATATCTGAAAAAAAAATTAAATGCTTTTAAATATCAACCCAGGAGGATTAAGCGGGCAACAGTAAAGCACCTTATTATAACTGTTACATAGTTAGTTTAAAGAATCATTGTATCAGGATAAATATAGAAAACCAGGAATCAGTGTTGAAGACATACTTTGTTCTAGTTCTTAGTTCAAATTTAAAACACACACATGCAGTAGGCACACTGAATATGATTGAATCTAGAATATTTGAAGAAATAAAATAATTGAATATATTCCATTTGTTAATGTGTGCATGTGTTTTCAAGATATGGCTCAATGATTCTGTAGTTTTTTCCTTATTTTTATTTTGAGAATTTTCCAGAAAAAATGTTTTAAATACTTTTTACTTCTTGGTTATCTTAGTCTGTTTGTACTCATATAGCAGAATATATGAGATGATAATTTCTAAAGAACAGGAATTTATTTTCTCACAGCTCTGGATATGGAGAAGTCCATGGGGCTGGCAGGTTTGGTTGTCTGTTGAGGGTGTCTCTCTGCTTCCAAGGCGGTTCCTCTAGAGGAGGGAGCAATGTGTCCTCACTTGGTGGGATGTGGGCTTAAACCCTGTGTGAAGCCTCTTTTATAAAGGCCTTAATCTCATCTTTGAGAGAGGAGCCCTCATAACCTAATTGTCTCTTAAAGGTTCTACGTCTTGATACTATCACATTGGCCATTAAGTTTCAGCCTCTGAATTTTAAGGGAACATACCGAAGCAAAACAAACATTAGGTTTTTGACAAAGTTCCTTTTTTTTTTTTTTTTTTAAATTTAAACCTCAGTCCAATGAATATCTGTAATAAAAGGTTAGTGAAGCCCCCAGACCAATATTACCATCTCTTGAAGGTAATTCAGATGGACGTTTCTTGAGCTATCAAGGTTTATAATATTAACTATTCAAATCTTTTTTTATTAACAAAACACAGGAAATTAAAGTACCATGGCATGACATGAAAACTAGTAAAACAACCAAATATGAAAAACAAGCATGCTGGGAAAATCCTAAAAATGATGAAATGGCTACCAAGTCTTTGTTATTCCCTTGGACAGTAGCACAACTTGGAAAGACTTAACAAGGCCCAGATTTCAGGAAAGTAGAAAAACTGCATTTAATGTTTTGATTTTAAAATTATCTTGTAAGTTTTAGTGCAACTGACAGTTGACTGTGGGTCCTAACCTTGGGCTCTGTTTTTCTCAAATGTAAAATTATTGGCTGGCATGGAAGACCATCCATGTTTTAGGATGAGGCCCTACTTTTTATAAAGTAATAGAACAGTATGCTATTCAATGTTAAGTGAAAAATAACTTTTGCCAGTGTGGAAAAGAAATGAGCAGGGAAACCTATTAACCATTAGGCTTAGTTTTCTGTTTGCTGCCCCAACTTCACTCCATTCCCTGTCTTTCAAGTTTCCATGGTTTTCTTTCCTGCTCCTTACCCCCAGAAAGCTGTGTGATTCAGGTTCCCTCACCAACTGACTTCAGTTTGAGTTTCACCAGTGGGAGGTACTGTCATGCTGTTGGAGGGCAGGAGAAGACAGACATAAAATGGTTATTCCCTATTCCTTTCTGCTTCTGGATCACATTTCTGGCAGTGGCTGAATATCTCCCTAACTACAGCTCCCAACAGGCAACCTCCCTTTCATGGTTCCAGGTCTTACCAGTTATAATAATTCTATCACAACCCCTTCTTCCACCCTGATCCCCAACTCTTCCAGTAAAAAGCAGCTCCCAACAGTGGCTCCCCATATTATGGGGAATTCCGTAATAGCTCCCCGCAGTGGCTGTCTCCTGGGTGTACCAACTTCTTTTGTTGGTTCTCCCAACCTGCTTACACTTCAGAGTTTTTCCCTCATTAAAGTCTCTTCACTTAATTTATCCGACTTGAATTTGTTTATTTGCTGAGATCTTGACCAATGCCTGATTTTTAAGCTCCTGGTTAGGAACACATAGGAAAAAGAAAGGTTAGTGTTAGAAATGAGTAGAGGCAGACTGTTTAGCCTACTCCTCAGATTAGTAGCTGTTTGTACAGGCATCATCAATAAATAGATGCTTACTTTTTTTCTTTCTGATAAATTGTTCTTATTAAGGAATTCTATGAAGCTATCATGGAAGATGTTACTTTCTAATTTTACTTGATGCACAATTTGGAAATATAATTAATTTATTGAGTAATATCATCAAGGTTCAAAGAGGTCTCACTGATCTGGAATTCTGAAATCGCACACAGTCCTAAGTATGAGTGTATAAAAATACATATACTGAATGATTTGCTTTGCAACATGGTGATTTGGCTGTTTAGAAATATTAATGACATTTGAACATCATTAAAAGAAGTCAAAGGCCAACTATACCCTGTGCCAGTCGGACCACATATGGAGACATGCTGCCATTTAGGGGCACTATGATGAACAGGTAAACAACCAAGAGAGCTGTGTGACAACTCATTTTAAGCTCAGGGTGTTTAGGACTAGATTTAGGGGCCTGGGTTTTCCTCACATGCTAGCTGAAATTTGGGCAAACAGCATATCTTTTGCTCCTCATCTCTGAAACGGGAGTCCTAAGATCGTGGAAAGACTCATTAAGGAAATACACATGAAGTGATGCCTGACACATTCCAAAAACTCTCCAGACAATACTTAGAATACTACTAATAATTACCAGTGTGTAGTGGGTCTGGAAACCACATGATGTGAGTAACATTCTAGGGAACTGGGAACGATTAAGCATGTGGACTTTAAACATACTGAGAAATAGAGTAGGTTGATTTCAAAATGTGAAAGATTGTCCAAGAGGAGAGAGAATTGTTCTAGGACTGCAGAATGAGGCTCTCAGTGAAAGGTACAGAGGAATATAATTTGGCCCAATAGCGGAAATACATTTCTAACTTCTAGAGCTGGCCAACAAGTAAACAAGCTGATGAGCAATGTCCTTTTGAGTCATTTGTCAACAAAGACTGGATAATTATGATATGGAATATGATTTTAGCAGGAACTCCTGCAATAAGGGTTGGAGTAGGGGAGCGGAAGGACAGGGGAAAAGGTGACAACATGACCTTTAATTTCCCTTTGCACTCTACAATTTCAAACTCTGTGTATGTGTTGGACAGAACATCAGGAAAATGGCTATGACCTTTGTTTGCATTCATGTTGTCTTCTTTCAAATCAAGCCTTTGGCAAAGGTCCTAAGACACAATGTCCAAACTTGCTATTGACAATCTTATATATATTTTCCTGTTCAGGTGCTTTGACTGCCAGAGGTTCATTGGGTGTCATACAATAGTTTTCTGTGTCGCTAGCCTTGCAGATTTCTTCAAGAAACTGTCTGTTGAGTAGGCGCTAACTGGAACAAATCCCTTTGCAAAGGAGTACCTTACTTTTCTTGAACAGAATGAAAAATGCATTGAGCAGGAAAAGAAACTTCACAGTGTTTGTGTTTTTCTTCTGGCCCTTCCTACTAGGTATCCTCACTCTAATTGTGCAGGCTCTAGAAACCTGAAACGCACATCAGTCCTGTGCCTTTTTCTGTTTCTACCACTAGCAGTTGATAATTATAGCTTTTCAAAGACACTCAGCACATTCCATGTTTTTGGTGGGAACAGAGCCTCTATATGGCAAAGTTGCTGATGTACTTCTAACTAAATCTGTAGACGTGTTATGTTTAGGAGGCAGTGGAAGAAGCCTGAGCTGGCAGAATAATTGCTGTGTTAGGATGCTAGTGAAGACAAATTGTGTGCCCAAGATTGTGAAAATCCTTTCTTATAAAACTGTTTCCAACATGAGGGCTCCTATTGGGACAGAAATGGTAACGTCTATTCTTTCTGAGAAAACTTGGAGATAATGTCAATGTGATATCTCAGGGATAATTCATTTTTGAAAAAGGAGAGTCTTTTCTACTGAATACTTTTTTTTACAGGGACATTTTTAGCTTTTCAAACTGTACTTTTCTTCCCTGTCTGCATGTTAGCTGTTTGTATGAGTGGTGATGACAAAAAGTAAAGAAGTGCATCCTACACAAACCAGCCTCAATTCTTTAAGGTCACATAGATGGCTTTGAAGTAAGAAAGGAAATTACATCTGCTGAAAGGCAATGCACAGACTATTGAATAGGATGAACTTGGAGGCCTCTTCTAGTCCTGAGATTTTATGATTCCATGATAACAGAAACTACTAGTGAATGTGACACTTCATATCTCATCCATTGGCTATTTCAAATGTCAACTAAAGTGAGAAGAGAAAGCATTTATTCTTAAATGCAGCTTCCAACTAACAGAAATTGAATATATTTCTTGGTGTTGATGAGCACTGATCATAGTAAAATACATGTTTAGAGATAAGAAAATAAAAACAATTTATACTTATTGAATGCTTGTTACATACCAGGTCCTATATACAACATTTTATATGAATCATGGATTCTATTATTGTCAATGTCTTATGGAGGAGGAAACAGGATTGTAGCTATTCTAAAGCAGTGTCATCCAGTTGACACTAAACAAACATTCTTTCAGCCACCATCGCATCCTGCTTCTCTATAGCAGACACTGGTGATTCATCACACCACATTTCTTTGGCACTCTGGATTTCAGCTCAAGTGCTATAGACAGTTAATTGCCTATTGCTAGTGCCCCGCTTCCTTCAAGTGCAGGTGGGAGAGTTGGAGAGGAAAGAAAAACTGGAATACTCTTCAGCAGGCAGGTACAATGAAGAGAGGATAATATACTCTACCTAAGGACAGCCCTCAATTGGTGGAATGATGGGGATGGTTTCTGGGTAAATTCCCAGCCTCATTGTCCCCAAGGAGGACACTTCTGGGGCACATACTACAATAGTTTCTTAGAGTGTCCCCAACAGGAATGAGCCCCCACCCCAATACACAGTGGTAAGAAACTCATTCCTGCTTTCTTCTAATACATCTTCCTTCCCTATCTCATTGTCTTTTCTCTTCATTGCTATATCCTAGAATCACCTCCCAAATAAACTTCCTGCCCTCAAGTCCCTTACCAAAGTGCTGTTTTGGGGAGGAGTCAAAGATATTTTTGAAGAATGCACATGTTACTGCTATAGTAGTTACAGGCATAGTCTTGCTAATGAACTATAATATCCATCATATGATGGTGTTGATGGTCACAAAACCTAGGTTTATTGGGGAATATTTCTGTGTCATTAAAGCTCTAACTATATAATAAAAGCTAATGGTAATATATTGAAATTTGTTCTTTGGAATGCGGTCATTCAATAAAATAAAAGGAATCTCTACCACACATTAGCATGACCCCTTTGAAGTCTTCAGAAAGCCTAATGATTTAGCATGACTATTCCAAGATTATTTTTCCTAGGCTTCCTCCTAGCCCACTCCTGGAAGTGCTCTGCTATTAATTTCCTTTGTGGTCTATTTGAGTCTCAGATTGTAGGTGAAATGATTAAATTCTCATTTCTTTTGAAAAATTTCACACCAAGTCTCTTTTCATCTATTTCAACACCTGGTATTTAATTTGAATGGAATATAACAACTACATTGATATAGGGAAAGTTTTATTGAATGATTGAAGAAAGCCATCACATAAATTTTTCTTTCTTTTTTTTTTTTTTTTGTAGTCTCTGAAATTAGTGAATAGGTAGAGACATCCATCAGCTGGATCATTCTTAGGTACTATTTTGCTTATACAAACAGAGCAGTGCTGAAATGTGGACTTTATCCATAATTCTCACATGAGATTTCTGCCATTGTACTGCTGTTTTCTTCTTGTTTCTGATTTTTTTCAATCTCTGCTCCTCAAACATCCAGGTAGCTTTGCTCAGTGCTTTAAGTAAAGGACTGGAATGTGTAATATATTTTTCTATAACCTTGTAATGAAAGCATGATCTCTTCTTAAGGACTCTATTCTTACTGGGATATCTATCAGTGATTTTATACTTTGTAGATTTTATTTGGCTGGTTCCACCATCCTCCATTTATTACATATGACAAACTCAATAAGATCAGGCTAAGAAGAACTGGTTCCTAGAAGCTAATGTTACCGTGGAACATTAACAAAATTTTTGTGAAAGTACTGTAGAGTTAGAACACACACCAAATAGTACAATTCTACACAGATTTCATCAATTTACTGTTAAGTTGTAAAAACTAGGCTTGTACCTGATGAAAACATTGGCAAATTTATATACCGTGCCAGCGAAAAATATGTACCAACTGGCAAAATAAGACAAGATTCTAACAGCTGTCCATGTTCAAGAATTATAACAGTAGTGGGATGAATGCTAAATCTTTACAATAATATAGAAATTGTACACTCGTTTTTTATGGGTTATAAGACATTTTTCATTTTTCAGCCACATAGTATTGATTCATCAATTCCATGTTCAGCTCTGCCTATATATGTTCATGTCACATAGTTATTTGCTCATTAAAAATTTACTCTGTCCTTGCAATAAGAAATACAAAAGTGCTAGGTCAAAGGAAAAAAAATGACAATTTACATCTGGATAAAAATCATAAATAGATTTATTTTTGACTCATTCTGTGAATCCTTTTCAGACTGCCTTCTTTATTTTTTATATTTATTTATTTATTTTTGAAACAGAGTCTCCTTCTGTCGCCCAGGCTGGAGTGCAGTGGTGCGATCTTGGCTCACTGCAACCTTTGCCTCCTGGGTTCAAGCAAGTCTCCTACCTCAGCCTCCTGAGTAGCTGGGATTACACGTGTGTGCCACCATGCCTGGCTAGCTTTTGTATTATTTAGTAGGAATTGGATTTCACCATGTTGGACAGGCTGGTCTCAAACACTTGACCACAAGTGATCCATCCACCTTGGCCTCCCAAAATACTGGGATTACAGGTGAGAGCCACTGCACCTGGCCCAGATTGCCTGCTTTAAATAAGCATTTTAAGCTTCTTATGAGCAATTTCCCTACTTCATCCCTTCATTTTCTCCCTTTCCTTCCCCTCCTCGGACTCTCTTTCTGTTCTTTTCATTTGCCTCTATTTTCCTTTCTCCTTTCCTTCCTTTTTTGTTTCCTTCCTTTGCTCATTCTTTCTTATCTATCTTCCGTTTTTCCTCCCTCTCTCCCTGTTTTTCTTTCTTTCTTCCTTCCCTTCTTTTATTCTTATTTCTTGTTTTCCTTCTTTCTTTCACTCATCTAAAAAAACCCTTATAGACCTTTGAGGAAACTATTTTAGTTTTGGTATTTATTGCACAGTTGTCTGTAACCCAGTTCTGGAGTATTTTCCTATTTTAAAAATTAAAAACAGCTAAGTGATTTACCAGGAAATTTTGGAACAATGTTGATTCTAAAAGTTTTTTAAATTTCTAATATTTAAAAAACAACTGTAGCTCAAATGAGCCTCAATTTGCAAGGCATCATTCCATTTTCATTTTCAATTCTCTGTTCCAATGCCTCTGCTAAGAAATAAACATTTTCTTGTAGAAAGAGATTATTCCTTTTGTTTTCCTATTTTAATTTTTATTCAGCCTCTTAGCCTTTTTACTGAAACCAAAAGTTTAAAAGAAAGGTGATGAGGGAACTCACAGGAATTTTTTAGCCATCTGAGCATATATGGTAAAATCATTCAAGTAGATGCAACATGGTCTACTAGAAAAGCACTTGGGTTTTGAGGATAAAACTTATCTCAGTTCTGCTATTAGTTAATTGGCTTGGGCAGGCATCAAGGTCTTCCTCTGAAAATTGTAGTTCAATTTTCAAACATTTATTGTGTTTCTCCAAAGTGCTAGGCATATGCTTGTGTGCTGGAGATGAAAGATGAATAACATGTAGGTGCTGTCTTTGAAGAACATCATAGAAGAGAGAGTGAGCTAAAACAAATAATGATTTGTGTGCTAGAATTGAGCCAGGCTATACAGAAAGTTTCTATTAATAGAGCTCAGTGATCCCTGCAAAAGAAGCCTTTGATTCTGTCCAAAGAGATGAGTATAGAAAAAGCCAAAGAGAAGAAATGATATTTGATTTGGGATTTCGAAGGATAAATAGGACTTTACCAGATGAATACGTTGGAGGAAAGATATTCTGGTAGGAACACTGCGAGTAAATAACTATAGGACTTAGGGAGGGCTTGTGAGTAATGTCCAAGATGGAACACACATTGGCATAATAAGTATTCCTTGTCAACAACACTATGTTTGCTTGCCTGGTTGAATGTCCCTGAGTACACCAGCTGACATGGGTGCCAGAATTCCAGCTATGAGAATTTCTCCTCTATTTATTTTAAACCTAGATACAAATCAGCCCTCTTTGAAGCTTGCCTGACTTTGCATCATGTTTTCTTCTCCTTATCTACTTCTTTGTGAATGTGATAACACAACTTTGGAACTGTAATTTCGTTTCTGGCTTTGCAACCTTCCTAACATGCTCATTCCAAAAACTACTCTTTCACTGCACTACTTAGGCAGGAAGCCCCCAGCCATGGGTCTCAGAGTTCTCATCATGTCACCATAGTGTCCCATGGGTTCCAATGGAAGGTGAGCAATAACAGTGGCTCCTGCAGCCACCTCACAGAGCTGTTGTGAAGAATAGAGATGATAATAGATGGACCATGTATTCACTTTGGAGGTAAATAGACTTGGATTTAAATCCTGAGTCTCACTGAGTAAGCCAAGTCAAGTTATTTAGCTTCTGTGGGCCTCGATATTCTTGGTTTCCTATGATGGGGCTAATAGAACCTACTTGGTAGAATTGCTGTGAGAGTTTTCATTCAACGAATGTGGATTGAGCACTTGATATATATAGGCTACTATTCTAGGGCCTGGGCATGTAATTATATCCCTCTAGAAGGCATGTGCTGAAGCCCTCACCCCAGTGTGACTGTATTTGGAAATAAGACCTCTAAAGATGCAGTTAAGATTAAATGAGGTCATAAGGGTGGGCCCTGATCCCATGGACTGATTTTTGTTTTGTTTTGTTTTTGAGACAGTCTTGCTCTGTCACCAGGCGCCAGGCTGGAGTGCAGTGGTATGATCTCGGCCCTCTGCCTCCCGGATTCAAGCAATTCTCCTGCCTCAGCCTCCCAAGTAGCTGGGACTGCAAGCACATGCCACCACGCCCAGCTAATTTGTGTATTTTTAGTAGAGACAGGGTTTCACTGTGTTGGCCAGGATGGTCTTGATCTCTTGACCTCGTGATCCGCCTACCTCAGCCTCCCAAAGTGCTGGGATTACAGGTGTGAGCCACTGTGCCTGGCCTTGGACTGATGCTTTTTTAAGATGAGGACGTCACCAGAGCACACTCGCTCTGTGCACACACAGAGGAAAGGTCATGTGAGGAGACATGGGAAGGTGGCCGTCTACATGTCAGGAAGGGAGGCCTCTCCAGTAACCACCACTGAAGGCACCTTGGTCTTGGTCTTCTAGCCTCCAGAATTGTGAGGAAATACTTTCCTGTTGTTTAAGCTACCCAGCCCGTGGTGTTTTGTTATGGCAGCCCAAGCTCACGAATACAGGCTCTGAAGCTGAAATGACCCAGGCATGGGACTGCCCCAGAGTCGATGATGAGGGGCGGTGCTGGGAAAGGCCTTGGAGAAGTAGCCAGGATACGGGGATCTTTGCCAAGATGAGGAGTGAGGATTTGATGCCAAGGGGGTTGGATGTCTTTGGAGCATGTGCTTCAAGGAGTAAAATGATATGATATGTATTTTTAAAAGATCAAAGTGGCTGTTATGTGGGGAATTGACCCTGGGCCAGAGAACATGGTCTTGAGAGCATTAGGTAGAAGACATGAGCCCCCAGTACAGTTGGTGAGAAGTGGTTGGGAT
Source organism: Cebus imitator (assembly GCF_001604975.1). Classification (NCBI taxonomy): domain Eukaryota; kingdom Metazoa; phylum Chordata; class Mammalia; order Primates; family Cebidae; genus Cebus; species Cebus imitator. Next base: position 4,450,353 of record NW_016107346.1, on the reverse strand, counting down.
AAATTTTGGAGATGGAGCTGACAGAATTTGGTGATGGATTGGATGTGAAATAGGAAGAAACAAGTCAGGATAACTCACCAGTTATTGGGCTGAGCATCTGAGTGAGTGATGGTGTGGAGACTGCAATTCTTATATCTATAAAGCTATTCTACAGTCACCAGTGTGGTTCACTCTCTCCCCTCCTGCATGTCTTTACTAAATGTCACCTTCTGGTTCAGACCTTCCCTGGGCAGCCTTTTAAAAATTGCATTGCCTCTCTGTTTCCCTGTCATGCCTTTCTTTTCTCTATAGCATTTATCCCCATCTAACATATTGTGTATTTTACTTACCAATTTTGTTTATTTTCTTCTAAAATGTATACTTCATGCGTTTTTGTCTGTTTTGTTCACTGCTTTTTAGTTCATATGTCTTGAACACGGTCTGGTATATAACAGGTGATCCATATTTCTTGAATATAAAGATGAATGAATGAATGAGTGAAACCTGGGGAAGAGGAATTAAGAACTTTGTTAAAATAAGTGCTAGTCGACCGGGTATGGTGGCTCATGCCTGTAATCCCAGCACTTTGGGAGGCCAAGGAGGGTGGATCACCTGAGGTCGGAAGTTCAAGACCAGCCTGACCAACATGGAGAAACCCCATCTCTACTAAAAATGCAAAATTAGCTGGTGTGGTGGCACATGCCTGTAATTTCAGCTACTCGGGAGGCCAAGGCAGGAGAATCACTTGAATCCAGGAGGCAGAGGTTGTGATGAGCTAAGATCATACCATTGTACTCTAACCTGGGCAACAAGAATGAAACTCCGTCTCAAAATAAAAAAAAAAGAGAGTACTAGTCAAATATAGCAACTAGTATCTTGCCTACCACATGGTAACATTATTATTACAAGTATTCTTTCTCTTCTAAGTCTGCTGCACCCACCTCTTAGTAGACTTTGGTTGATTTTCTGAGACTTGTCATTCTTAGTTCTGAGGCTGTGTGAGCACGTGGTTGGGAGAATGTGGGGAAAACATGACCGTGACCAACTTTGTCTTTTTGTAGCCACTCACTCCCCACCATCACACACATGGATGCTTACACAGATTTCCTATTTCCTCCATAGGCTCCTATCTTTGGGCTGAGTATTAATTCCCATCATTCAAGGATGGTAATCAGGCAGGGGCAGTAATCAAAATGATGTGTACAGCAAAACCAAAGCTTTTGCATCGTAATCAAAACCATGCAGTAAATTATAGGAATACATGTTCTGGCTTAATCAATGATTAATCTTGTCTGGATGCTTGATACAGAGAGAATCAAAGATTTGGTTTCAAATTAGCCAAGGGGAACATATTATGAATGATCTCATATAACTTAGCATGCTATCATAGTGATCATTTTTTAAATAATAAGATTTTGCAGTCTGTCTCACCATACTATTTTAGCACAAGGCAACCAAGAAAAATCCTTTAGTATTTGTCTTTATATAGTGTCTTGAAGAATGACCTACCCTCCAAAAGTTTGTTACAAGAGAGATGATACAGGCATGAGCAAAAAAATGGTGAATGTGCTTGTACCCAGTAATGTTGAGTAGATTCCTATCTTTGCTGTTAATTGTGAGTGAAAGGTTTGGGGTGAATATTTTGTTTTTCATTGAGAAGTGAAATAATTGTTAGTTTGTTTAGTGGAACTGGTTTTGGGGTTTTTTTTTTTTTTTTTAGATTGATTTTTGTTTTTTTTTTTTTTTTTTTTTTTTTTTGGGGTTTTTTTTTTTTTTTTTGGTCTTTACACTTTGCAGAGTAGCAGTAAAGAAGTTGGTTGATCTTTTAAAGGGTTTATTTTCTGCTTTTAATATACAGCAGTTTTATGAGAAAAATAAATAAATTTTAATATAAAAATAAGATGTATACAGTATAGATTTAACAGGTATAAAAGATGAAAAAAATCCTTTTACCTTCACTTTTTCTGGGATGCTTTAACAAAACACCATAAATTAGGTAGTTTTTTAAGATCAGAAATTAATTTCTCCTAGTTCTAGAGGTTGAGAAATTCAAAATCAAGTTGCTGGCAGATTTGGTGTCTGGGGAGAGCCCGCTATCTCACAGATAGCCTTCTCACTGTAACCTCACATGGAAGAAGTGGCCAGGGAGCCCTCTGGTGCCTCTTTTATAAGGGCACTAATGCCGTTCATGAGGGAGGGCAACACCCTCAGGACCCTGTGACTTCCCAAAGGATCCATGTCCTAACATCATCATCTTGGGGGTTAGGATTTCAACATACGAATTTTGGATCAGGACATAAACAGTCAGTCTATTGCAAATTTCTTCATGTCAGTCACATTTTATCCAAAATCATCTTATATGAAATTCTCTAGAGGTAGTTATATTTTTTAACCAACTGCACTTTTATACAATGACATATTTTTATATGCCAAAATGGCCTCCTAATGAGGCAACCTATTTTTTGTAAGTGTAAGAGACCTAGCTTGAAGCAAGTTCAAGTGTGAAGCACTGTTCCCTCTCTAGCTGGGACATAGCACATCCAGGTGAGAGCAACATGAGCGTTGCAGAGGTCATCTTGGCCTGCTGTCCCACCTCCACCACTTACAAGTTATTTACTGTTATTATTTACTTCCTAACCTGTTTTCCATGAACAATGCCACGCAGCAACCTAGAGTGACTCTCAGTTATTTGCTTGTCTTCGAGTCACCTATTTATTTATTTTTTTAATTATAACTTTCCATTACTAGGATAGAGAATTGCAAGTTTGTCATGTAATGCCCTGCATAATATTCCTGCTCTCTTTATTCAAAGTAATTTCCTATTTATGCCCCTAATGCGCATGTGCACATGCACACACACACACACACGCACGCGCACACACGCGCACACACGCACACACCACCCTGTCTTCCAGGCATCCTCAGCCACCTGTACTACTCCTGGCATGCTGTCTCCTGCACAACTCTCATTGCCTTTTACCCTCTCTGGAATCTCCCTATCTGTCCTCTTACCAAATCACTTTATAAACTTGTGAAAATAAATGAAGACCACACAAATGAGAACAAGCAGAGGTGATTTATTTAGAGTTTGCAAGGGAGTCAGTCACTATCAATTGCATGAGGAAGCTGGAGTTGAGCTAACTAGATGTGAACATCTGATGTGGTTGGTTTGAGAAGCAGATTTGGCTTCCTCTGGTTGATCCTGAGCTGAAAGGAGGGAGCCAAGGAAAGGGAAGTTGGCAGTCATTGACCGTATCAGGATTGTTGGGGCCAATTGCTATAGACATTGTGGTTTAGCTTCCAGCTGGTTACTGCAGAGGTTGTGCTCAGAGTTCTGTTGTCATATATTGTCTGGCCATTGTCCATTTGTATATTCCATCTCTCATGATCAATCAATATTTTTTGAATGAGTACATGAATATTTCATTTCAGTAAACCATCATTCCCTCCTCATCCATCTTCATGATAAAATTCTAATGTCTTAGGTTCTTTACCTTTCAACAAATTATGTTTCCCTTTCTTTTTTTATTGCATTTTAGGTTTTGGGGTACATGTGAAGAACATGCAAGATTGTTGCATAGGTACACACATGGCAGTGTGATTTGCTGCCTTACTCCCCATCACCTATATCTGGTTTGCCTTTCTTAATGGGTAGAAAGGAAGCTTTTCCCTAGGTCTAAATATGCTGACTTCAAGAGAAAGCATATTTCTTTCCAACAAGAAATTGCTCAAGCCTTCACTCTTAACCACTATGCTACACCACCATCCTTAGATGAAACAGAGAATTGGGGGCATGTATTCTCTCATTTTTCACAATCCATTTTTATCACATATTCAGTTTGGCCTGCTTACCTTATTTACATTACCTGCCTCAGATGACAGACATTTGAGGTTGTCATTCTGGACTCTTATGTAAGTTTTTCCTTTAAAGTAAAGAAGCTGACCTTCCAAGCTAATTTATCCCACTTAATAACAGTAATAATAACATACCACCCACTCCAGAAAGGAAATCATGCAGATGAATGAAATAATGTTTGTACAGAGCTTGACACTCCATAAAATATTCTAATAACATGGTGTCTACACTTTGAAATGTTCAAATCCTATTTCAATAGAATTAAAAGCCAATGAAGAATAAAATGTGAATTGCTTGTCACACTTTTCCATAAAGGCGTGGGGTGATACTGATGCCATTAGACAATTTAAAAGCTGGGTTTTAGCAAAGTTTCTGAAGAATCTGATTGGTTTGTGGGGGAGGAAATGATGGTGGTATTTATTTATATCCATTTATGTAGAAAAACAATGGGTTATAACATGAACCAAAAAAACACTTATGCAGCTAGATTCACAGAAATCTGTCTACTCATCTCCAAGGGAAAGTTTTGGCTAAGCAAGTTAATTTTGTCGTTAGACATTTGCATAGTAATTGTATTGAGTCTGAATGTGCATCTGCATGGAAAGCATGTTTTTTCAATCCTGTTCTTTGGACATGGATTAATATAGATCCTGGCAAGTCCTTAAATAATAGTTTATTGATATTGAATGCCTAATTACTTTACATTTAGATCTTTTATAACCTGATGCTTGAACCCCTAGTTTGGAGTATATTGCTGCTGCTTTTATTGGTGTTACCAGGTAATAGTCACCTGGCTTTTTCATACGGTCTTGGTTTGGAGGTAGTCTACTAAAGAATGCCCACATATAGTGTTTAAAATATTATTAAAGAGTGATAATTAAATGTGCCTGATATATAAGAAGCATGTCATATTGTTTAAACTAATGCTTTTATTGTGACTGTTGTGATGAAAACCTTGATCATGTAAATTATCTAAAAGGATTGTTACAAACTTTATGTGACCTCAGGTCATTGAAACCATTGGATGTGGTGACCAGCCATGGAGGCCACAACATTCTTCCCTTGCCTGTTGTATCCAAGGTCATTTTGCAAATCAACACTTTTCATGGGACAACCATCAGGGTTTCTAGAAATCGCCTGGAGTGATAAGCCAGAGTATTTTCAATGATGGGATTTCCTAAAATTAATGGTACAGGTGTCATTAAGTTACTGTATAATACCCTTCTCCAAAATTATGAATATCAATATAGGTTATGTGCCAACTTCAGTGGCAGTTTTTAGCTCAGAAACTATGAACTAATGTTTTATCTATCTGAACCAGTTTGGCCCCTGTGGATGGAAGATACATAGGCAGATTTAAGAACTTGTTTTTTTTGTTGTTGTTAATTCAAAAATGATTCTACTAAACTCTAGATGAGAATCAAGTGGTGATAGAGGTATCAGCTGAGTGAGTTCTGTATTCTGGAACCTTCTTGAATCCTTCTTAGTAATTCATAACATTTTTCTAGACTTCATGGCTGCAGTTTCATATTGACATCATCCAGTATCACTCTAAAGGGACTCTAAAACTACCTTCCTGGCATTCATCTAAGAGCTGGGAAGCCATCCACTTACACCTGGCTTAGAATATCATTTTTAGAGACATGACCACAAGTCTGCTGACATTCAAGAGCATAGCTTAAGTGCATCCCACTCAGAGCTTTGTGAATTCTTGTAAATTATGATGCCTATTCAAGGTTCAGTGGAAATACTCCCTCTTCTCAAGCATTTATCAAAACACAAGGTGAATACATCATCCACATGAACCACTGTTCAAAAATTTCTGTCCAAAAGAAGTTTTAATATATGCAAAGTCTCTGTGTGATGCCTGGCATATGGCCAACCGTGTAGGATGACCATGACGTTTATTACCGATTTCTTAGTGTTTATTTTGAATGTAAAGTTCTCTATGTTTTTTCTAAAAGTTCCTCACTGTTTCCCTCACTCACCCACCTGCCTACATATTTACATATTTTACTTGGTTGTGACTGTTTGAAGAAAGCCCTTGGAGCTTTTTTCTAAAGCACCTTATTTAAGATGTTCAAGTACATAGGAATCACTGGGGACTCTTACTATTGTTCTGATTCTGTAGGTTGGGGTCAGAGAGTCTTCATTGCCAACTAGCTCCTAGGTGATAGAATTGGTGCTGAAAGCACACTTTGAGTGGCAAGTCTCTAGAGCAGTGCTATCTAATAGAACTTTCTGTGATGACGGAAATGCTTCATATCTGTGCCATCCAAACCAGTGGCCACTTGACAGATGTGGCTAATGAGTATTTGAAATGTGGCCAGTGCAACTGAGGAACTAAAATTTAATTTTATTTAATCAATCTAAATTAAATAGATACTTACCTTATTTGACTATGCTAGGAGAATTGATTAATATCTTTATAGCTCCTTGGCTTTCCCCAGTCTTAAGAAAAAGAATCTGAAAGTTGAGGGCTCTGTGTTATCTCTAATTTTCCAGAATCTTTCATAGGGCTAAGAATATTATGTATGCATATTAATGACATTCCTATTAAGAGATCTAGTCTGCAGTTTTGGGGGAAGACTCATAGAACTGTCAAATAATAAAAAGATTTGACTTTGAAGCTATAAGACATGGTGGGTAGGTGGCTCAGATTCTACCACTTACAGGATAATTTCTGACAAGTTACTTAATCCCTCTAAGCATCAATTTCCCCATCTCAAAATAGCAATCATGATTATGGTAATGTAATACCTGTCTCACAGAGTTGCTGTGTTATGCACATAAAATTCCTGGCAAATTGTTTTTTTCAAGTGACATTTATCCTGCAAATGCTAGTTTTTGTCATTATTTCAGTATGAGTTTCTTTTTTCCCCTAATTATTGATATTTTGGTAAAACAATAGAGAAATTATGTCCCTGTGTGGACATAATTGCAATCTCATTGAGAGGTCAAGTACTAACACAAACTTCTGTGCAGTTTTGTATCATTTCTCATGTGCAGAATATAGTTTTGTTGGTCAAGGAGAAGGACTTCAGCATGTTACTTTGATTCTTTGCATTTCATATTATTTTATGTGGAAATAAACATAATGTTTTTTGCCTGATATTTTGTGTTGTTTGATTTAATTTCCTTATAAAAACGTGTCATAAATGTTTTGATAATTGTGATAGAAATTTCATAACTCTCATCTTAAAAATACCCCATTCCAATTTGCCAAATACATAATTTCCCCTTGTTTATAGCGATATAACAATCATATTTTCTCTTTTTTTTTCCTGGGTATATTTGCTTTGAAATAGGTTTTTTGTTTTTCATACCTTTTGTTAATATATATATGCAAATATATGTGTAAATATGTAAATTATATATGTATTTACACACACACACACATATATATACATATATATTAACCAAAAGAATTTCCTACTTCATGAAAATAAAAATCACAATAGCTAACATTTGGCAAGTGTGCAAAGCGCCATTCTAAATACCTTACATGTATAAAAACATCGAGTTTTCATTGAGGCTGAGTAAATCTTTAAGCTCTTTTACTGTCTGCTGTGGTGTTGAGTTCTGAAGATATTGATAGTCCTCTTATCACTAGTAATGACATGAAGTGCCATCCAATCACCTTTGTACAATCATAATTTATGTATAGGTTGAACTGGGAGCTTCACCATTTAAGCGTGATTAAGATAAATCAAAGCATTTCTGAAGAGAACAGATTGATTTTGTTTCTTAAACTATTTATAGCTTGTAAGGCAGCTGTCTGCTTTTGTATATTCTTAAACAAGCAATATAGACCTTATTAAATAATTTAAGTGTTTTGTTTAAAGCTATTTTGCAGCAAACCCAACTTTCCATTTGCATTGATCTTTAAAGACATTTTACCTTCATTCTAGATTACATTTATAAGTAAACCAACCAATCTGGATAAATGTAAAAGCAGTCATATGTTAACAATCTCCTGAGACAGAATTGTTGCTGGGTATTTCTGAGTTTCTATGGAGGTAAATTAGTTTGAAGTTCAGATTGACCCTCTTACCATCTGAGCTCCATGCCTTGCCCATTGCTTCCCTCCACAATAAGGCTTAATTTTCCTAATCACCTCTCAGGCATGAGAGACCAGGTGATCTATGGCCAGCCAATGAGCTAACAACAAGTAGAGAGAAACTCCTTTCATTAATAGAAAGGCAAAGCATTGTGAAGAGACCACCATTCTATGTTATTCCAGCCTCAAATAAATAAGAATATATTTATTTATTTTATTCCAGTTTGTTCATTTATTATTTATTTATTTAGATGAAGTCTCACTCCGTCAGCCAGGCTGGAGTGCAGTGGCACGATCTTAGCTCACTGCAACCTCCATCTGTCAGGTTCAGGCAATTCTCCTGCCTCAGCCTCCTGAGTAGCTGGGATTACAAGCGTGTGCCACCATGCCCAGCTAATTTTTGTATTTTTAGTAAAGACGAGGATTCACCATGTTGGTCAGGCTGGTCTCGAACTCCTGACCTTGTAATCCACCTGCCTCGGCTCCCAAGTGCTGGGATTACAAGCGTGAGCCATAGTGCTCGGCCCTTATACACTCTGATTAAGAGACAATTCACTACACTGATTTTTTTCGGATTCATGCCCATTTGTCTTCTTAAAGTGAAGTTACTACCAATGCTCCAGGATTATCTAACCTAGTATAGAACAGAATATTAATGTGTGTGTGTGTGTGCGCATGTGTGCACGTGTGTGCTCATGCATGCTTTTAATTATATATTGAAGATATGCTAAAATATTTATAATGCCTATCAAAGACACAAAGAATAATAATAAAATAAGCAGCTTTCCCTATCTTAGAAGCCCTCTGCTACCCTTTTCTTATCCCTTCATTTTCTTTCCCACCAATGTAACGGCTGATATGAATTTTTCATTTACTTTTCTCATTCTTCTTTTACAGTCATACCACATACCAAGCACCTCTAAAGATATAGTTTAATTTTACACATTTTGGACTTCTTTTAAAAAAGAATCATACTGAAAAAATGAACTCATTGCATGTATTCTTATGAAACTTCATTTTTCATTCAATAATCCTACTTGAAATGTATTTATGGTGATGCAGCTCTATATTTGTCTCTTTTGCCAGGTTTAATTTTTCCCTTTTCTCCTTTGAACTAGCTTGAAATTATATACTTTACTCTTTTTTCTAATCTCTTGGTTACTCCAGAAATTTTGACATGTATACTTTAATTAAAATTTTTATGATTCTCTTAAATGATAAAATATGTTCAGCATTTTAGCTTCAGCCATTGTTGTCTAGTATTTAATTATATCTTCCTAAACCACACAAATTAGACATTTTTACTACAGTCAATGCTTACTGAAATTCACTCACATATTTATCAGTATTTTTTTTTTACCTCTCCTTCATGCATCTCTGACTTTGCATTTGGGATTATTTTCCTTTTGACTGGGGTTGGTTCTATAGGAATTCTTCTAGGGAAGATTGTTAAAGGTTTTCCATTTGTTTTAATGAAAAATGGCCTTTTGAAATCTTTTGTATTAAGATGGATTCACTGGGTTTTCAGTTCCAGGTTGACACTTGTTTTCCTTGGCACATTGGCAACAGTTTCTCCTATGGTCTAACATTCACTGTTGCTGTTGGGAAGTCATGGTAATTGTTATTCCTCTGGTTGCTTTTAATATTTTCATGTTGTATTGGGTGTTCTGAAATTTCACTAAGTCTCCAGGTGTAGATTTCTTTCTAAGTAACCTCCTCAGTATTTCCTGTGCTTCGTAAATCTGAGGTTTGAGGTAATCAGTTCTCAAGAACTTACAGCTGATTTCTACGTTACCTCCCTCCCATTCATTCTGTTCTCCTTTTCTCAGTAGACTTTCCCACTCTGGCATGCCTCCCAACAACTTTCTCATGATTTCAACCTAGTTGTCTCATTGTGCTGCCTTTTAAATCACTTTTTCATAACTATCTTCTAGGTCAATAGTTTTTCCTTCAGCTAGTCTAATCTGCACTGCAGCTATGTTCCTTACAGATGTTTTATCATTAGATTAGACTAGCTGGCATAGGGCAGCAGGCATAGGCCGAGGTAAACAGGTATAGGGCAGCAAGCATAGACCGAGGTAAACAACCTGGATGACTTAGCAGGTTTGTGGTGCAAGTGCACAGCCCCATGTCTTATATAATCATAGCCATGTAGACATAACATAGAAAAGCTCACCATCTAGCTTTCAGCCACTATTGTTTGTGTAATGTATAAAAGTAACACTGACCCTGTGTGAGAGCTGCTGAATAAAGCCATGTTTCATCTACCTGCTGTTTCTCAAGCATTCTTCTAGCTCCCTGCTTCATGTCCACCCACTCTCCTCAGCCCTCAACTGGGCTTGGAACCTGACCCTAAGCATGAAAACATCCACTGGTTTTTAATTTTAATTATCATCTTTTTAATTCCTAGATTTTTTTTTGCTTTATTTTGAAATAGGTTTGGTCATTTTTAATAGTTACTTCTTCCTTAATCATATTATCATCCTTTTATTTATTTCCTGAAATGTGTTAGACATTCTTAGATAATTCCTATATCTAAAAGAATTATGAGTTGAAGTTGTTGTTTGCTATTTGTGCTCTTCTTATTCATGTTGACTTGTTATTTTATATATTATGCATTTTTATGGAACTTTCTTTTAAGTATTGTCTGAGAGCTGGGTTCATATCAAGGATGATTTTTGTTTGCTTCAAGTAGCTCTCCACAGATGTAGAGGTGGGAAACCAACCAGTGACCAATAAATTCACACCCCAACTCCTTACAAAAATAGTATGAATGCAAGCCATAAACTCAAATACAGACCAGGTTGTGGATATGAAATCTCATGGGAGATTTTTTTTTTCCCCTTCACTTAGTGCTCAATTCATCAGGCGATTTCCCTTTTTGCTTTCTGGAAGAATTTATTTCCAGTTTCAGCTTATAGTGCTGTTCCAATTGTATAAGGTATCTCCAGTGAGAATCCCCACACTGGAAAGTCTTCAGATTTTGTCTCTCATTGGTCCTACCCCCACATCTGAAATCATACAAATGGAAGCTCATGGTTGCCAAGACTCGGCAGATATCTTCCAGGTGAAACCTGGAGTTGGTGTTAATGTCTCTTAAGGGTGTTTAGTTTGTTTTCATAGTTTTTTCAGCAGAATAGCTATGCAGGGAATCTAGGCTGGCATACTGTAATAAACAAACACATATGGCAGCTCTTTTTGCTATCCACAACAAAATACTAACAATTGAGCTTATAATCGGCTAAATCCAAATTCAGCAAGATTTTCTTCCCCATCTTTTACTTGTGCAGTTGTGTTTTGAATCCAGATTAAAGACTTTAAATTTAGTACTACTAAGTTTTTTTGTTTGTAGTTTTGACTTAGCTCAGTAAAACTTTTTGGATCTTAATTCTATCATTTAACAGACACAGTTTTCCCCAGTTTCATGTCATGCATACATTTGGTCATCACAACTTGAATGTTTTTACTATACCATTGTAAAAATGTTGAATAGGATAAGATAAAAGATACAGCCTCAATATCCCCCCTTAGGTAGAGACTCATGTATTGACTAGGTCTTCTGCTAGGAATACTTTCTTTTTCTTTTCTTTTTAAAAAAATTTTTTGAGCTACAATCTCCCTCTGTCACCTAGGCTAGAGTGCATTGGTGCAATCTCAGCTCACTGTAACCTCTGCCTCCTGGATTCAAGAGATTCTCATGACTTAGCCTCCGAAGTAGCTGAGATTACAGTTGTGTGCCACCATGCCCAACTAATTTTTTGTATTTTTAGTAGAAATGGGGTTTCACTGTGTTGGCCAGGCTGGTCTCAATCTCCTGGCCTCAAGTGATCTGCCTGTCTTGGCCTTCCAAAGTGCTGGGATTACAGGCATGAGCCGTCATGTCTGTCCGTATTTCTTTATTGTATCTTCAAGGACATATTTTGCCAAATACCTTCCTGAAGTCAATGCACATTATATTTATGATTTTTCTAGCCACAGAACTAAATCAGTTAACATGAATTTGACTTATAAATCCAACTCTGTGTTAATCAAAGGGCTCCATGGATAGCTACACCAGGTCATCATTTATCATCTCCTTTTATTCCTCACTGGGGTCATTTGAAGATTCTGACTCAGAATTACATCCCTTGATGCCTTGCTAATAGTCAAGTTAAGCTATTATGGAATCGTGCCTATTTTACCTAATATTTGTGCAGCCTCTTTTCCTGAAGTCTATAATAAAGACTCTGTGAACTGCCATGAACTCCATGGACAGTAGGTGTACAATGTTGTGTTTGAGTTTTTTCCCTTTTCCCCAGATGTCCAGGTAATCTGTACTGCATTTCTATAATGACATAGCAGCCAATCTTTTCTCCTTTTGAGTATTTTCCAGGGTGCTTTCATTATCTTGGTTTTGGATTTTTATCAGAACATATGTCCTTGAACTTGCACACAAGAAAGACTTCCAGTGATTGACACATCCAAGCCTTCTTATTTAGTTTTGCTTCAACCCAACCACATTGCCTAATAGGAAACAGCCAGGCTATACTGTCTGCACCATTGGGATGATTATAAAAATAATTTGACTAGAGTTCTCCTATTTATCGTTCAAATATATAAGTTTCTACATAGCAATATGAAATAATAAACCACTGCTATACACAGAATGTGGATAAATCTCTCAGAGATAATGTGGAGCAAATGAAACAAGTTAAGTCATGTGCAATAGACTGCTTACTCTGTTGTTCTGTTTATAGGAAGTTCAAGAACAAGTAAAACTAATAGACAGTTCTGGAAGTCAGAATAGAGTTTTCCCCTGGGATTGGGAAATACTGACAGGAAGAAGCATGCAGAAGACTATAGAGTAATGTTCTATATTTTGATCTAGGTAGTAGTTACAAGTCTGTATACATACATAAATATTCTTAAAGTTGTACATTTAATATGTGTGCATTTTACTATGTATATATTATACCTTAATAAAAAGAAAAATTCATTTAGGTTACAAGTGAGAATCATTTTAGTGCAGTACTTATATGCATATGGACTCGAGTTTTGGATATATAATCAGTTGATTACAATCAACATTTGACTGATTTTGGAAACTAAGTTTCCTCATCTGTAAAATGAATAATTTTCTGTAATAACTGTACGTTCTTACTTTTTGTATAAGGCATAATGGAGTGATGCGTATAAGCCACTTACCATCATGACTTCCACAGTACATGTAAGTTTTAGTGTAATATCATCCTGATTCAAAACATTCCCTGCTTTTTAAAACCTCCTGCTGTTTAGACAGATGACTGACATTATTCAGTACATCAAATGGTATGTTTTTTATTATTTTCTATTTGTGACTTGCTTAGCAATTATAATGGCAACTGACATTTATGTAACTCTCTATATTTAAAAACTACTTTTATATACATTATCTAATTATTCACAACAGTGCAATAAAAATGATATTAATTTTATCCTCATCTCGCCAACATAGAGCCTGAGATGCAGAGACCTGAAGTAACTTGCCAAAATGATACAGTAAGGAAATATTAGAGGGAGTCATAACTCAGCCATTTATCTTTAACTCTTCAAACTGAAGAGTACGTTTGAGTCACCTACAGAGGTAGTTACAAATTCAACCCCCTGGCCCCGTAGCATCTGATTCTGCAGGTTTGAGGTGGGTCTTTAGATTTGTGCATTTCCCAGGTGATGCTGACACTACTGTGCTATGGACCTCACTTTGAATAGCAAAACTTTACAGATGAATAAAGTGTGAACATCAGAAATGAGTTCTGCTTTCAAAGAGCTTGCATTTCTTTTTCCAGGAAACAGGACTGAAGTATGAAATAATAGGAACCCCCTAAATTATTTTATAACCTAGAGACACACTCCAAGCTGGAAAGAAAGTTTGATAGCAGAAGAGAACTTAAGAACACTCAAATTATATATAGGAGAACAATGTATGCTTAGATATGCTAATTTTAATGGTGCTCGATGATTTATATGCCAAAATGTTAAAATGGTGGGAGGCCCCTAAATTAGTATTCTAATTCAAGTATCCTAGTGATGTTATTCTCACAAATTGTCATTTCATTATGTCGAGTAGTATTTTAGAATATTTTAACCATTGTTATTTAGGTCTTTGATTGACATAAAAATTAGTCTCAGTGCTGTAACCCCAGGTTTTTGTCAGTGTAACTCTCCTTAGTTTGAGCTTCTTTTTTAAAAAATGTACATATATGTACCCATAACCATTGTTACTAATTGAAGCTACTTGAAGAAAAGAGAAAACAGTGACCAAAATCCTTATAAAAATAAAAAGCTTTCCATTTTTTTCCAGCTTTCCTTTGTTTCACACCAGCCATTTACAAGAGTTTTAACAAGTAGCCGGTCACCTATTTTTTAAATAACAGCATTATTAAGATATAATTCACATACCATACAATTCACTTGTATGAAGTGTACAATTCTGTGAGTTTCAGTGTATTCATGGAGTTATGCAACCATCACTACAATGTAATTTTAGAACATTTTTGTTACTTCCAAAAGAAACCCTGTACCCATTAATAGCCACTCCTCATTTGTCAATTCACTCTGCCCTTTGCAACTGCTAATCTACTTTCTGTCTCCATGGATTTGCGTATTCCAGACATTTCATAGAAATGAAATCACAAAATATGTGGTCTTTTGTGACCAGCTTCTCTTACACAGAATAACGTTTTGAGGTCCATCCATGTTGTAAAATTGATCCATTTTTTATTCCATTTTATGGTCAAATAGTATTCAATTGAATGAATACACCACATTTCATCTATTTGTTCATCAGTTGATGGATATTTCAGCCATTTCCATGCTTTGGCTATATGAGTAAGAATACATTCATATATAAGCTTTTGTGTGGACAAATGTTTTCATGTATCTTTCTTTGTTTTATATCCAGGAGTAGAATTCCTGGGTCATATGGAAACTATGTTTAAACCATAAGGAACTGAAAGTTTTCCTAAAGAGTTGTGTCATTTTACATTCCCACCAGCAGTGTATAATGGTTCCTGGTTCTCCACATTCTCACCAGCTCTTGTTAATATTTGTCTTTTCGTTTATGGTAGTGGGTGTGAAATGGTAGCTCACTGTGGTTTTGACATGTATTTCCCTAATCCTAGTGATACTGAGCTTCTTTGCTCAGTCAGGTACACCAACCAACCAATCCTGTATTCGGTGCATATGTATTTAGGACAGTTAGCTCTTCTTGTTGCATTGATCCCTTTATCATTATGTAATGCCCTTCTTTGTCTTTTTTGATCTTTGTTGACTTAAAGTCTGTTTTCTCAGAGACTAAGATTGCAAAGCCCACTTTGTTTTGCTTTCCATTGCTCGGTAAATCTTCCTCCGTCCCCTTATTTTGAGCCTATTTGTGTCTGTGCGCATGAGATGGGTCTCCTGAAATAGTACACTGGTAGATCTTGACTCTTTATCCTATTTGCCAGTCTGTGTCTTTTAATTGGGGCATTTAGCCCATGTACATTTAAGGTTGATGCTGTTATGTGTGAATTTGATTCTGTCATGCTGATGCTAGCTGGTTATTTTGCCCATTAGTTGATGCAGTTTCTTCACAGTGTCGATGGTCTTTACAGTTTGGTATGTTTTTACAGTGGCTGGTACTGGACTTTTATTTCCATGTTTAGTGCTTCCTTCAGGAGCTCTTGTAAGGCAGGCTGGTGGTGACAAAATCTCTCAGCATTTGCCTGTCTATAAAGGATTTTATTTCTCCTTTGCATATGAAACTAAGTTTGGCAGGATGTAAAATTATGGGTTGAAAATTCTTTAAGAATGTTGAATATTGCCTCCCATTCTCTTCTGGCTTGTAGGGTTTCTACAGAGTGATATACTGTTAGTCTGATGGGCTTCCCTTTGTGGGTAACCTAAATTTTCCTTCTGGCTGCCTGTAACTTTTTTTTTTTTTTTTTTTTTTTTTTTTTTGTTTTATCTGATGATTATGTGTCTTGGGGTTGCTCTTTTCAAGGAGTGCCTTTGTGGTGTTGCCTGCATTTTCTGAATTTGAATGTTGGCCTGTCTTGCTAGGTTGGGGAAGTTCTCCTGGATAATATCCTGAAGTGTGTTTTCCAACTTGGTTTCATTCTCCCCATCATTTTCAGGTACACCAACCAAATGTATGTTTGGTCTTTTCACATAGTCCCATAATTCTTGGAGGCTTTGTTCATTTCTTTTCATTCTTCTTTCTTTAATCTTGTCTTCATGCTTTATTTCATTAAGTTGATCTTCAATATCTGATTTCCTTTCTAATGCTTGATCAGTTCAGTTATTGATACTTGTATATGCTTCACAAAGTTCTTGTGCTGTGTTTTTCAGCTCCATCGGGTTATTTATGTTCTTCTCTAAACTGGTTATTCTAGTTAGAAATTTCTCTAACCTTTCTTCAAGGTTCTTAGCTTCCTTGCATTGGGTTAGAACATGTGCCTTTAGCTTAGAGGAGTTTGTTATTACCCACCTTCTGAAGCCTACTTCTGTCAATTCTTCAAACACATTCTTCATACAGTTTTGTTCCCTTGCTGACGAGGAGTTGTGATCGTTTGGAGGAGAAGAAGCATTCTGGTTTTTGGAATTTTCAGCCATTTTGTGCTGGGTTTTCCTTATCTTCATAGATTTATCTAACTTTGATCTTTGATGTTGGTGACCTTCAGATGGAGTTTCTGTGTGGACGTCCTTTTGGTTGACATTGATGGTATTCCTTTCTGTTTGTTAGTTTTCGTTCTAACAGTCAGGCCCCTTTGCTGTAGGTCTGCTGGAGTTTGCTGGAGGTCCACTCTAGACCTGTTTGCCTATATCACCAGTGGAGGCTGGAGAACAGCAAAGATTGCTGCCTGTTCTTTCCTCTGGAAGCTACGTCCCAGAGGGGCATCCGCCAGATGCCAGAGCCAGAGCTCTCCTGTACGAAGTGTCTGTCAATCCCTAATGGGTGGTGTCTCCCAGTCAGGAGGCACGGGGTTTAGGGACCCATTTGAGGAGGCAGTTTGTCCCTTATCAGAGCTCAAGCACTGTTCTGGGAGAACCACTGCTCTCTTCAGAGCCTGCAGGCAGGAACGTTTAAATTTGCTGAAGCTGTGTCCACAACTACCATTTCCCCCAGCTGCTCTGTCCCAGGGTGATGGGAGTTTGATCTATAAGCCCCTGACTGGGGCTGCTGCCTTTCTTTCAGAGGTGCCCTGCCCAGAACAGAGGAATCTAGAGAGGCAGTCTGGCTACAGCAGCTTTGTTGAACTGCAGTGGGCTTCACCTAGTTCAGAGTTCCTGGTGGCTTTGTTTACACTGTGAGGGGAAAACTGCCTACTCAAGCCTCAGTAATGGTGGATGCCCTTCCCCACACCGAGCTCGAGCCCCAGGTCTACTCTAGACTGCTATGCTGGCAGTGAGAATTTCAAACCAGTGGATCTTAGCTTGCTGGGCCCCATGGGGGTGGGATCTGCTGAGCTAGACTACTAGGCTTCCTGGCTTTAGCCCCCTTTCCAGGGGAGAGAATGATTCTGTCTTGCTGGCATTCCAGGTGCCACTGGGGTATTAAAAAAAAAAGAAAGAAAGAAACTCCTGCAGCTAGCTCTGTCTGCCCAACTGGCCTCCCAGTTTTGTGCTTGAAACCTAGGTCTCTGGTGACGTAGGCACCTGAGGGAATCTCTTGGTCTGTAGGTTGTGAATACCGTGGGAAACATAGTATCTGGGCTGGAGTGCACCGTTTCTCATGACACAGTCTCTCATGGCTTCCCTTGGCTAGGGGAGGGAGTTCCCCAACCCCTTGTACTTTCCCGGTGACATGACACCCCACCCTGCTTCAGCTCATCCTCCATCAGATAAACCCACTGTCTAACCAGTCCTAATGAGATGAGCTGGGTACCTCAGTTAGAAATGCAGAAATCACCCGACTTCTGCATTGATTTTGCTGAGAGCTGCAGACTGGAGCTGTTCCTATTCGGCCATCTTGCCAGCCACCCTTTCTCCCCACTCTCCCAACCCTCTTTGAGTCAAGGTCTCACTCAGTCCAGGCTGGAGTACAGTAGTGAAATCACAGCTCACCGCAGCCTTGACCTCCCAAGCTCATGTGAGTCACCCACCTCAGCCTCCCGAGCAGCTGGGACTACAAAGCTCACACTTTTTGTTATTTTAGAAATGGGGTCTCACCATATTACCCAGACTGTCATTCATTATCTCTTTTGGAGAAATGTTTAGATTCTTTGTCCATTTTTAAATATTTTTTTCTTTTTAAAATTTAATTGTAATATTGGAGTCACTTTTTTGTGCTCTTTGTTTTTGTCTTGTTTTGTTTGATTTGGTCTTGTTTCTTAACCTTTTGGAGACTAGTGAGTAACTATTGGTAGAAAGTGGGTAATTACCAAATATTGCAATGAGAAAAAAGAACTAAATAGTATAGAACACTTGCAAATATGATAACTAAGTTTTACCAATTATAAACAGGTTAATATTTGGTTTACTGTTTAGAAAATTATAATATACGATTTACACATTGGTTCTAATAGAGTAATCTGTATCTTTGTGTCAAATTTAATGCCACCATTTTCCAAATTGTTCCATGGAATGTAAATAGATTTTATGTCGAAAGGGGGTCTGTAGCTTAATAAGTCTGGAGAACCATAGGCTCAATAAATGGGATGGAGTATTTTAACACAAGGGTTTCCTTGAACCTTTAATATGTAAATAGACATTGTAAGTGTTCAAAGAAAGGGCTGTACATGAAAATGAAACCCTTTTCTTTCCCTAGTCATTTCTTTTAGGACTTGCATTCTGTGGAACACACTCAGGGAAGCATTGCTTTAAATATATATATATTTTTTTAAAGAAAGTATATTGCCCTAGAGAGCTCAGATTGTGACAACTGGACAGGTACAAAGACTGGATATAACAGCAGCAACTGTTAAGTTACATGTTACAAAGTCAGAATTAATATGGGAAGGATCCTGACTTTTACAAAGTGAAAATTAATATTAATTGAAAAGAAAGAGAAATAAACCTAGGAAGACTTGAAACAGTTTGTGATTCCTCTCGGCTAGCTGGCATGTTTATTTTTTATTACAGTGCATAATTGACCCCCTGCTAGGTGAATTGGATTTTGCGGGCTTGCTTTGTTGTGTATTTCAAAGAACTCTAAATTTAACACATGCTGCTCCTCAGGGCTCAAGCTTTGAATCGCTCTCCTTTTCAGGGCTGTGTTTTAGCTGGGTAAGTTTCTCTCTATTCAAGAACAGTAACTTTTTCAATGCAGACGGTTTAATTATCAAGATCTTCTCATTTAGGTAATGTTTTGGTGAATCTCATGTTTCCTTATAAATTTAGGGAGAATGGAGCTACTTCTAGAAATAGGAATTAATAGTTGAGTTGTTACTGGCTCTTTTATTGTCCTTTCCAGAATTACAAAAAAAATAGTCGTTCACAGTTCACATTGCTTCAGGTGGAAGGTGTACAAAATTTTAAAATGATTACATATTTATAATAAGTGCAAAAATAATTATTTTTGACTTCTCGCTTAAGGTAGTAACAATGTGTCCATTAGGAAATTTAGCTCTTATTTTCAGTGAAGTAGCAGAACTTTTGTTTCAAGGCAAATTAAGCAAAGATACTTGATTGCAAAAATATTATTGTTTGCAAACCTTTGTGGAGTTTTTTGGGTGCCAAATTAAATCATTAACTCAAAAGAATGACCCTTTTATTGTTATTTGCTTTTCATTTATTTATTTGCTTTTACATATATTATTAGTAATTTTATTTTTTTTGCCAGTATCAGCCCCATCACTGGGGTTAATTTTACTGTGAAGTAGAAGCCAGATGATGGATAAGCCAAGCCCCAATATGATAGTTAAAGCCACCTTAACTAGCTAAACTGATGTAATAGAGCTTAGCTCTGACCCCAGATATACGTATATACCATCACTTTACAAAATGACTCTTTCTGGAATAGCTATGTTCTCTTTAAGCCAGGCATGGTGGTGCATGCCTGTAGCCAGGGAGGCTGAGGTGGGAGGATCAATTGAACCCAGGAGTTCAAGGCCAGCCTGGGCATCATTGCAAAACCTTGTCTCAAAAGAAGTTTTCTTCGTTATTGAGATGTTGTATTGATCACCCAAGTATGGTGAAGAACTGAAGAGTAGCCAATTAAACTGTTTGATTATGAAAACATGATGCAAGGTAGGGACAAGGAAGGTCACCACGGTTCTCCCTGTGGCTAGCTGCTGTGAAAGTTAAACCCCCACATCTCAGTAGCTTAACACTATAGAAGTTTGTTTTGTTGTTTACAAAATGCTCTTTCTGATGGACTGTTTCCCTTCAAGCCATGATTCACATGGCCAGCATCATCCATCTTGTAAGTCCATCATCTACAAATAGAGACATCCGACTTACCTCACTAGGCTGCATCAAACCAGAAGGAGAAAGCGTGAAGGGTCACCAGTGGAAGGTTTCTGTGAATGTCACTCTAGCTCTAACTCCATGGGCTAGAAGTGGGTCATATTACCAAACCTCATCCCAAGGGACACTGAGACATGTAATCCAACCACATATGTTCAAGAATATGAAATGGGTTTTGGTGAACATGCAGGGATCTTGACACACACAGCTGGATATTTGCTTTTTTTATATTTATCGTGTTGAAATTAATCTGACTAATGAAATGGAGTAAGTTATCTTGAAAGGAAAAAAAATTACACATTCACACACACATTAATTATACATTTAAGACTTAGCCTAATAATTAATATATCTACATGTTAAGTAATTTCTTTAATAAGTCCTCTTCAAATTAGTTCAAAGATGTCTTTGGCATTCCTGGAAGGCACATTTTATTGATCTGTTCTCAATTTACAGAACAAATAACTGACTCTTTCTATCTCCTGAATCTCCTTTGAACATTAAACTGAGTAGCAAACCATCACACATAGCTAGAAAATTGATTTTGACAGCCCAGCCTTGTTAGTTATCATTTCAACAGCTACCATTAGTATCAAGACCGAGCTGCCTGCCACAGTTCTAGTGCAATAATGGGAAGTAAATATCCATCCAAGCACCCTGGCCTCTTCTCTAAAATAGAAAATGACATCATGTAATTGGTTTTGTCTGAACTGCTCAGTGGATGAAAATGTGATTCAGAAGAGTTAAGGCATGATGTCATTATTCCTGAAGTGGATTCTTGCAAAGGCTGGGCACTCAGCAGCCTGAGTCTTGAAACCAGCAGCAGCACAAAAACCTGAGGCAGAACCTTAACCCCATTTATATAATATAATATGGTGACTTTTTTTCTCAAACAGGAATATGGCACATTATCTTTAAAAACAAGAAGTGATCACATGCTCCAGAACACCACTGATGCCTCTAAGAAATCTTATTAAGACAATTAATTAATTGTCTGCTATAGTCTTGACTCTTGCCAGTCTCTCACTTGAGCATGTGTTGTAAATTAGGCAGGAATATCATTAAGGCATTCAGCTTATTCCCATGCCCCAGTAGCAAAGAGGGGCAGGACATGAAGATGATTTTATTTATTTAACAAATACTGACCAACTGCTATGTGCCTAGTAATGATCTCAGTGCTGGATGTATAGCCATGAATAAAATGAAATTCTTCTTTTTATACATAATAAGCAAATAAAAATACAACGCAATGGCAGGTAGAGCTTCATGCTGGAAGAAAGATAAAGCAAGCTGAAGTGCTAGAGGGGTATGCAGGAGGAGTGACATGGCACAAAAAATGGGGTGTCAGCGTATGATATTTGAGGAGAGGCCAAAATGCTCTGAGAGAAAAAATCATGTTGATATTTGTTGGGGAAAGGATTATAGGTGTAGAGAACAGCAGGGGCAAAGTCCTTGGATTGGAGTGTGCTTGGCAAGTTTAAAGATGAGCAAATGTAAATGATGGGTAGAGTGGCCGGGATGATGGTAGAGGGAGCAGAACATGAAACATGCTGGATGCTGCTACAGGCCCTCATAAGGAACTGACTATAGAGTCATAAAGTGACTCTATTTCAGACTTGCCATTCATGCTTGGCCACCAAGAAGTGTAATGATGCATGGTGTATGGGGTCTACATGCAGGCTGGGGACTCAGATGTGACATTTCTGGACCTTGGATGATCAGTAAAGGATGGGAGGTTGGTTCCAGTTCAGAGAATGGGGAGGTACATTGCCCATAAATAATTTTAAGGGTTCTAAGTGTGACCACAGTTGGTGATTTTATTATCATCACATCAGTGCTAAAATTCTTCACTCTTCTCATTCCATAACAGTCTGCTGTTTTCACCTGAGGTTTACCAGGTATGAATAAACGTTAAGTAATTCAGCTTCCGGATATCTAGCAACAATATACACTTGTCAAAAAAGATCTCTCTCTCTCTCTCTCTCTCTCTCTCTCTCTCTCTTTAGTATATTTAGCAAGGAGAACTCATTGAGTACGTGAATTTATAATGGGATTGTATATTTTCAATCAAAGATATTACATGAAAAATGTTCGATCAGTAAGATAAGGGAGAAATTTATGTTACGTGGTATCCAAGATCTACCAGTAAGGTTTTTTTAAAATACATTTTATTCATTTGTTCAGGAACCATTTGTGGCGGGGGATGGGGAGGAGTTTACTCTGTGCTATTGAAGACATAATGAAGATCAGGAGATGCCCTGGCATCCGAGAGCAGTGGTACATGCCTGTAATCCCAGCTACTCAGGAGGTTGAGGTGGCAGGATTGCTTGAGCCTGTGGGTGGGAGATGAACCTGGGCAACATAACAAGACCCTGTCTCAAAAAAATAAGTGGAAAAAAAGAGAGAGCGGTCCTTGCAAAGAGCTGTCCTTGCAACGAACCAGGAAGTGAAATATAACTGTTCTAATTTTACCAACAAGGAAACTGAGGCATGGAGGAGTTCAGCTTATGCTCAGAATCACAGCTGGTAACATAAAGTTGTAACTCAAATGTAATTTTTTTCCACACCTGTCTTTTTAAAACCAACAACACCAATCCGACACTTGCACCCTTTTTTTCAGATAATTGGTGTATGGAAAAGTGGAAAGAATTCCACTCTGCATGGACTATTGGGTGAATATATAACATCTTAGACATAATCAGTATCTTGTACAGGAACAATGTTGGTATGAAGTATAGAAAAACAATGGGATAATTGAATGCAAGGTAGAAAGTGATAACACACTTCCGTGATTAATATGAGGATAACTGGTAGAGTGTATGCTGTTTTCTTTAAGACCAAGTCTTCATCCCACCCATGGCCTTTGTATTAATATTTCTGTAACTTCCAATTATTCACATGGCTGCCTCTCTACAACTCTACAAAGACAGTATCTAATGCACTGTCATACACCATTGCTTCCCATCTTGTTAAAATGCCAGTTCTGACACAGGTCTGGTGTGGGACTTGAGATTCTGCATTTCGAACAGACTCCAAGGATGCAGATGTTGTTGCTCTGTGCTCTTAAATGTTAAGTCTAAGGCTATTACAGCCATTTCTGGCACCAACCAAAACACTGTTCCTTGGTCCCCACCCTTACTGCTGGTCACTTTTGCAAGATTGTTTCCTAGGAAGACCTAGCAGGGCAGCTTACAGGATTTCATGAAGACATGGAGTGATGGTGGAAAAGAATAAAGAGGAGAAGTAAAGGTGTTGCAATGGATTTTGTACCTCATTCCTGAAGAAACCACAGACCAATCACTTCCTCCTTGTTCAGCTGTGTCAGCCTGATTTGGCACAGCTGATGCGATGAAGCATGATCTCACACAGCAAAGCTGTTGATCACCTTGAAGAATATGTATTTTGCTCCTTGGTGTAACCTAAATTTTACCTTGCTAAAACAAAGGAGAAAGAATCCAGCATTCTACTCATATTATTCATTCTGGCTGGATGCTCAAGTTAATTTCCTTAAGTGCTTCAGATACTATATTAAAACTACTGTATCCTTTTATCAAATATTTTAATATAAAGCTTTTGAAAACATGCAAGAGAATTTCTTCATTAGAGCCTTCTCCAGTTGTAATGAGCACACAAATCACCTTAAAATCTTATTAAAAATATAAATTTTGACTCAGTGAGTCTGGGGTGGGCATTGAAATTTTCCATTTCTTAAAAGATCCTAGATAAGGTGGATACAGCAAGTCCTTGGAGCACTCTGAATAGTTGGGCCTTGGGATGTCTTATCTTCACTTTTATTATGATGGTTTTTTGTGTGTGTGATATTCAAAGTGATGAGGAAGCTATATGTTGCATACCACCAGAAGCTTAAAACAATGGAAAGGAGACTCCCACCCCATCATTTAGGCCACTGATCAAAGATTCTACAATCAAAGTATTTCCTTACCACGGTGGATTATTCAAACACCAGCTGTAGAAAAAGGATTTTCGTTAGCAAGCTGATGATCCATTCTAGTTTTTCTGAAATCAAGCTGTACTTGAGGATTACTCAGTGGGTTCCAAAGAGTACAGGCATTTAAGATCCACTCCAGACCAACTAAATCAGAATCTCTGGGCATGAGTCTAATGAGTCATCTCTAGACCAGCAACACCTGCAAGCTTATGAGCCATACAGAATCGCAGGCCCATCCAGATCTACGGAATCAGAACTACAGCTTGAAAAGATCCTCAAGCAATTCTAATGTATGTTCCATTTTGAGAGGCACTGCTAACTGGGAGGTAAAGCTGTAGAGTTGCTGCAGCAACTTAATTGTGGGTATTAAAAGTCTGCTTTCCTATCTAATAGTTTGGACATCTGCCTTGTATTAGGACCAAAAGAAGACAGGCAGACATAAGGGCCCATCCAAAGGTGGTTACATTGATTATACCATTCCTGAGGCATCTGGAATGGTATCAAATAGCAAGGAGAGAACACCAAAAATGTATGTAGTTCCATGTAACTAGGGTGTATTAGTCCATTTTGCTTTGTTGTAAAGGAATATCTGAGGCTGGGTAATTTAGAAAAGAGGCTTATTTGGTTCATGGTTCTGCAGGCTGTACAAGCATGGCACCAGCATCTGGTGAAGCCTCAGGAAGCTTTTACTCATGGCAGAAGGCAAATGGGGCAGGTGTGTCACATGGCAAAAGAGAAAGCAAAAGAGTGGGGAGGATGCACCAAGCTCATTTAAACAACAGCTCTCCGTGAAGTAGTTGTGCGAGAACTCACTCATCACCAAGGGGAAGGCACCAAGTCACTCAGGAAGGATTTGCCCCAATAATCCAAGCAGCTCCCACTAGGTCCCATCTTCAATACTGGGAATCACATTTCAGCATAAGATTTGGATGGGACACACATCCAAACCATATCTTAGTGCTTTACATAGACTGTTCCATCTATCTCTCCTCTTTGTCATGGGTGTTCATTGACTTTCCTCCCAGAAAGTCCTCACTGCTTACTTCTGGCTTTAAATCTATTGAGTAAAAGTTTATCTGAAGGAAATTTAATCAATAATTTAAGACAGGAATAGCTTACTCATGGGGAGAGCTGTGTTCACAATTTTGTTAATTTGTAGTGGTAGCATTCCTTATCACTGGCTGAAACTCAAGCAAAGTAGTGAAAGATCAAGCATTTATTGAGAAACTAGTTTGTGCCTGGAATCATGCTAAGGATTAAGGTGACAAAAGCAAAAGGTTAGTTTCGTGGCATTTGTTGAAGATGCATGTATTTAACTTATGAATAATACACACAACTCATGTGTTAAGTTATCAAATACTAAAAAGTACATAATGGGGGTTTAACAATGAAGCACAGACAGACTGAGCAGAAAACAAATTAGTGAAGGGAGGTGTCATTTTGAATTGAGAATGCACAGAACCATCGGAACTTGAGTTGATTGGAGTTAAGATGTGGGACATTCCATTTAGAGAAAACAGCATGAATAAAGGCAAAATATACAAATATATATAAATAGTACAAATAGTACACAGATGACAGGAAACAAATAATAGAAAAGCTTACTCTTAAGCATGCAGCAAGCACTATTTTATATTTTGCATTTTTAATATTAGGCATAGAATTTCACATATGTTGGGAAAATTGTAGAAATTCTTTTTATTCTAATTAAGGAAGGTAGGTTTAAAAATAAGCATATTTTAAATAGTTATAATTTTTACTATGTTTTCCTCATAGTTATGGATTGTGGTGTTTTTTTTTGTAGTTTTTGCTAACTTCAAAAGGTAAACTATGAAGGTTTTATGAAATACCAATTCTGAAAATTTTTTTTTCTGCTACGAATGATCTAAAAACTGCTACTTTAAGCAGGCCCTTTTCATAGATTAAAAATGCCCAAAATTACTTGGATGTTATGTACTGCTGTTTCATAAACTTCATTCTATTATAATTGTAAAAATCTTCACTACATGGTTTATAAGCCAGTTTTACAATCTGGCTGTTAAGCCTAATTCTTTAGATAATTACCATTTGAAATTTCAGTTCTCATTAATTCTTCATTGTGGAAAACTGGATTTATAACTTCAGTCAACACGAGTATTCTCTATTACGGAGTAGTAATATTATGTTCATAAGAAGTGCACATATTCAAAATACTGTAAAATTATATGCACTGTAATTTATGTATTTCTTTAATATATTTTTATTATCAACTTGTTTATTTTATATCATCTACTGTAGAATGCTAAATGGTAACAAATTATTATAGAATAGGTGCAGGCCATCAAAGTGTACATTTTTATGTAAATATTTTATTTTTATTATAGAATGAGTAACCTAAAAATAAATGCAGTGCATTCTCAGTAATAAGACAATGCTGACATATATTTCAGGAGATACAATATTTCTAAAACTGAAAAGAAATTATAAAACATTAGCTTACATGAAGTAAGATTCATGCTACTTGAGCTTTAATATTGCAAAGTCTATGGCTACTTACTGACAGTGGAAAAATTTGTGAGGAAAATGATTGTATGCTATATCTTTGCTTTAACTAACAGCAAACATTATGGAGTGACAATTCTTATAAGACTGCAGACTCCTCTGCAACTTAGCCATCTATATTATTTACTTTGTGTCCCTAGCATTGATGACAGATGGCGTTTATTCACAATTATTCTTTTGCTCTCCATGTTCATCATGAATGTAAGTGGAGTTGACAATCTACTGCATTGATTTGGCCCTATGACTTGCTTTGGCCAGTCAAATGTTAGTGGATGTAATGATTTTACGTGTGCTTGTGTGGTATGACTCCTTCTCTTGTATTTCTGCCATTTACTATGAGAAAAACGTGTTCCACATAGTTGATGATTTCAAAATGAAAAAGACATGAGGATCAGAACCCAGCCTGTAGCATAACACAAGTCTATATGCACAAAGCACCTTTCATGCAGCCATGTTTTAATTTTGAGATTTCTAGGTATAGGAGTTCCTCGAGCTGAGCACTACATATATAGTGGTGATGAGATATCTAGATATTGGTTTCTAGAGGTTTTCTCAGTAGTAGGACAGTAGCTGAGATATAAAGGAGAAATTGACTAGGACAGGAGACTTCTCCATCTCTGGGGTCGCAGGTAATGGTTCAGATTATCTCAGAGATTCAAAGGTGCAGCATAAGTATACGGTTTTCCAGGTTAGCAGGGTCAGGAAGTTACCAGAAGATTCCCAAGCATGACTTGGTCCAAGTTGAACAGAGAATAAAATCTGGAGTATGATTAAGCTCATATGCACCACCACAAAATGAACAGAAGAGCATCAACACAGGTTTGGTTAATACCCAGTGTTCAAGGAATGAGAAAAGGGATAGAAAACAAACTTGAAGCATTGAAAAACTTTGTCAGGTCCTGAAACTGGGGGAAGTAGAAGTGGGAAGGAGCTATTCTGAAGGACGTCATTGAGAAAGGCGTATTTATACCTGAATAAGTTCTCTCCAATCTGCCTCAATTTTTAGTAGTTTGCCTAGTGTCACCAAATTACAGCCTTTGGGTGTGGCCTGTGTCACCAATGGGGAGGGCTCTGTAACTATTGATGACTGCCATCGAAGGGTGGGTTTACTGTCAAGTCCTCCAGGTTCTACCCAGATGCTCCCAGGGGATCTGACAGAGGCTGGATTAAGGGAGCCTTCTGAAGAATAGAGTAGTATACAACTTGAGAACTACAATGTGGACTGAGCTTGAATCTCAGATAGATAGTGTCATAAGCGGACTCATAAAACTGCCTCTCAGTTCGGGGAACTGAAACTGAAAGTTTACTGTTAAATATAGAAAAATTTTGGCCAGGTGCTGTGGCTCACACCCAGCACCTTGGGAGGCTGAGGTAGGCTGATCACCTGAGGTCAGGAGTTGGAGACTAGCCTAGCCAATATGGTGAAAGCTGGTCTCTACCAAAAATAGAAAAATTAGCTGGGTGTGGTGGTGCATGCCTGTAGGGTCCCATCTACTTGGGAGGCTGGGCCCAGAGAACCACTTGAACTTGGGGGACAAAGGCTGTAGTGAGCCAAGAGTGCACCACTGCACTCCAGCCTAGGCAACAGAGCAAGACTTAGTCCCCCTAGTCCCCCTCCCCACCAAAAAAAGAAAAATAAAAATGTATTTTACATTTTACATTAAATTGTAGCATATTTACCTTTAGTGATACATTTTTATAATATGTCACTACCCGGCAGACAAAAAAACTTCAGATATTTACTTTCAAAGTACCTTGAGTGTCTTCTGATAGAACTGCTAAGAGCAAGGCTAGTACTAGTTAAATAGCACTAGGTTGATAATACTAATTATTGTGAATTGTTTGGATGACTGCTGATAGATACGTTTTAATTTGAAGGGACTTTTTCTAGGAATATTGATATTTAACATCTGTTATATCTTCTATTGATAGATGATTATTAAGTTTGCTATTTTCTCTACAGAGTATTAGGAATTTCAGTTGTTACTGGTCGGTGGTTGCATTTAGTTTTGCTAAACAGAATTCTTAATAAAACAATTTAAGCTTGTTATGCCTTGGCTGTATATTTTTTTGTAAATTCACTCAAAATTAATTGTAGGCTAGCTTACCTATAATAATAGTCCTTAATTACCATTTTTGGGGGGAATTATTTTATATAGTAGTTGTTCTCCTTCAACTAGAGTGTATGTTCCTTCCCTATCCCTCACCTGAATAATATAATGCTGACCATCATGGAGTAGGCACCAAACTTATAAATCATTTGAATTGGTTTTTTGATCTGAGATTCACAGCTGATGAAAGCAATTGAAAGTCGATGCTTTCTATGAGTTATAATTTTTTTTTCCAAGCTGAGATCTACTTGAATATCTCTCTCCTAAGAAAGAGGCAAAATTAAGTATCATGATAACTTTCAGGCTTAGAATAAAATAATCACTTAATAGTAATGTGAATTTTCATAAACATTCACAGCTTAAAGAATTATTATAGTATGCCATGTATTTATAGTTTAATAAAACCTGTGTTTCTCTATAGCTCAATCTATTTTGTGCTTGAAAGAATTTATTTTTTAAACTATGGTTCTGTAGTCCTAGGATAGAATGTGTATCTTTTGTGCAGCTTCACAAATTAGCATGTCCATTTACCTATTGAAATGCATAAAAGGGTATTTCTTTAAAGATGTATTTGTATAACATCCAATAGTCTCCTATTTATTGAAAGTAATAATAGCAATATTTCCAAAATTATTTAATTTTCCAGTCAATGCCAAACAGTCCCAATTATGGGAAAATGTGTTCCATTTTGGAAAATGCTGCATGCAGTTCTCATTTTCACTCAGAAAAATAAAAGGCAATTTAATTACAAAGGATGCAGTTTTATAGATTAGAAAAAAGCTACAGAAATGCAGACTGCTTGCCAAGTGGGGCTGTGTGTAATAAAGTAGATTTTGAAAACTTATACTCAAAACACAATCAAAAAGTCACAGAGTGTGAGGATATTATGGATGGCAAAGAGATATTTGGCAAATGTAAGCAGGGCAGGTAGTCCTTCAGTTTTTTTTTTTTTTTTAAATCCCCTTTTCTAAATGCCCTTTGCTGAAGGAGGGTAGTTATTTAGGAGTAAGGAAATGATGGTGGGAAAAAGTGTGGGAAGCATTTTTCTCTCTATGTGCCTGAAATCTTTAACATTGCTCTCTCAATCTATGGAAACAATAAAAAAGGAGAGACAGGCCATAGCCCTAGTTGATTAACCAGCCCACTATTTAAGAGCACAATTCCCCAAAACAGCCATTTTTTTCTATCTAATAAGCATTAGTCTCAAATAACATATTCACTCTCTAATTTTATTGAAAACACCTTATGACAAAACCTGAGTCTTCTGTTTTATCCTAACAGGTGGTCCAATGTGCTCCCTAGAGAAGACCCTTCCTAAGTGTGCTCGGCTGAGTTTAGCTATTCCACCTTTTTCCAAATGTGGCACTTTCTCAAATCTTATAAATGCACATCTAATTTCATCATTCCATTAATCACATGCTAACATAGCAGCTTCAATGTTTTTAAATCAAACATTTACAGTTAACATTAGTTATATGAAGTCGGTCCTCAGAAATCAATATATGGAACACATTTTTATAGTTGACATTTTATTGTTTAACAATGACCTCCTAAGTGTTGGCCAAGTAATTTGCCTTTGTTTGAAATCATAGGTACTTGAACAAAGAGTTTTTTGGGGAGATCTCCCTAGTTAAAAACATTGAGTTATTATCTAAACTTATAAATAACTTTGGGACATTTGATATGAGTTAGGGTCAGAACAATGCTGCCTAATTCCAGCCACATATATGATTAATTTAAATTCTTCTAGATAGAAAAAATGTGCAGAATGCTGCAGAGCTGCAAATGAAGATTAGTATCCAAATAAAACCATTTGATCCTTTAAACTGGCTTGCTTCATTTCATAAATCAAAGACAATGGAGACAAAATGTAGGCAGTAAATTAATAAGTGTTAGTTCCAAAATAGAAATAAATTAGGAAATTAAGAACAAGAAAAACAAAACACAAATACACAGACCTAACAGCTAAGCTGGCTCATATCTTAGGGCCTTTGGACCTGCTATTGCCTATTCTTGGACCCATTGCTTTCTCAGATCTTTTGTTTTGTTTTGCTTTTTGAGATGGAGTTTTGCTCTTGTCACCCAGACTGGAGTATAATGGCGTGATCTCGGCTCACCACAACCTCAACCTCTTGGGTTCAAGCAATTCTCCTGCTTCAGCCTCCCAAGTAGCTGGGACTACAGGCACTCCCTGCCATGTCCAGCTGATTTTTGCATTTTTAATAGAGACAGAGTTTCACCATGTTGGCCAGGCTGACCTCGATCTCCTGACCTCAAGTGATCCTCCCACCTTGGCCTCCCAAAGTGCTTGAATTACAGGCATTGAACCACCAGCCTGCTTCTTCTTTCTTGTCATGTGTCTCTTTGAGATATAACTGTTCCAGAGATGCTCTCCTTGACCATCTTGTCTGAACTGTCTGTCTAGTCCCCTTGTGTCATCTCCCTTTGCTTTATTTTCTTCAGATCATTTATCAAAATCAAGTCGTTACTTGTTCACTTACATGTGTAAGTATTGTTGTCTGTCTACCCCAATTCAAATACCAACTCCAGCAGAGTTTGCTCACTGCTGTATCCCTAGTTCTGCATATGGGTACCAGGTGACACTTTCTAAGTAGTTTAAAGTGCGTACATGTTCTTAGGAACTTGCTATGTGGCCAAAAGCTTTCTAGAAGTTAAAATGAAGAGAGAGAAATTAGAAAGGCAGATGCTTACCACTGCTCCCCAGAGAATAATAATTTGAAAACCAGCACTTAATTATAATAGATTTGTTTTGCCAAGAACCCCATTCAGTGGGTACTGAACTGATACAGTGAGAAAACTGTCAAAAAGAACTTTGTACAGGAGATACTCTTATTGTGGTCCAAATCTGGAGGGTTCTATTAGAATGAAGTTCATCCAAACATACAACTTAGATTAAGGGAGTAGATGTATACTCTTCAGTCAATCCTCCACAAAACTCGTTTCTTTCCATTGGGTTCTTTATAAGATCTGGAAAACAAACAAAAGAGTTATTTAATAAATTATCTATTTTTTTCCCCAAAGTTCCCCTTGTTCTCCTGCTGATGATTAACTTTAACTCTTCAAGTAAATTGTAAGTTGCCTAAAGGAAGAAATGATAATGTATTTAAATATGCCTTCTTATTCCTGAAACAGAAGAAGGTCTGTATATATGGCAGATGTTCATTAAGGAGCAGGGTTCGGTGATATTAATAGTATTATATAGGTTCATTAGTCACATAAAAATTCATTATGTGCCAGGCTCTTTCAAGGCAAGTTCTGAGAAACAACATTAATGGTTGGGCACGAAATATCAGACTAGAGGACCTCATCTGGTGAACTTGGGCATGAATGAGCACAGCTAATTAGTGGCAGAGTGTAGGGCTTATTCTGCTAATAGGACCAATTCCAATGTTGGCATGGACTCACATAGGGAAATGTGTGATACATGTTTCCATCACATAGAGAAAGCATTAAAAATGTACATGCTTTGACTTTACTCCTAAATCAGAGATTTGGGGTCTACAGAGGTGTCGAAATTCTCCCTCAATCTTGGAGGTTGTATTAGTCTGTTCTCATGCTGCTATAAAGAACTGCCTGAGACTAGGTAATTGATAAAGGAAAGAGATTTAATTGACTCACAGTTCCACGGGGGTGGGGAGGCCTCAGGAAACTTACAATCATGATGGAAGGGGAAGCAAACACATCCTTCTTCATATGTAACAGGAAGAAGAATGAGAAGAGGGAAAAGCCTCTTATAAAACCATGAGATCTTTAAAGAACTCACTCACTATCAAAAGAACAGCAGCATGGGGTAACCGCCCACATGATTCAGTTACCTCCACAGGGTCCCTCTGACCATACATGGGGATTATGGGAACTATAATTTAGATGAGATTTGGTTGGGGACACAGCCAAACCATATCAGAGGGATACACTGAGATACAAGGGGTGTACATGAGGTATCTAGGAGATGTAGAGAAACAAAGATGGGGGGGATCCGGTTATCCACTGCATATGATAAATTACTCCAGAGCTTAAAGGTTTGAAACAACCACTTTATTATTGTTATTGCCACGGTCGTGGACAGAGCTCAGTGAATAACACTAGTCTCAGATCCACAATGTCTATTCCATACTGAGTTCTACAGGAACTGGGAGAACTGGGGATGGTCAAATAGCTCTCTTTTGTCTTGTGCTCTCAGGCTTCTCTGGGGTGTTTCTAAGATGACCTTTCCACCATGGCAACCTCAGGGTAGTCAAACTTCCTGTAGTTCAGGGAGTTCTGGGAACTCCGAGTGGAAGGTGTCAATCTCCTAAAGCCTG
The DNA here is from genome assembly GCF_001604975.1 of Cebus imitator. Lineage (NCBI taxonomy): Eukaryota > Metazoa > Chordata > Mammalia > Primates > Cebidae > Cebus > Cebus imitator. The sequence continues at coordinate 4,417,130 of NW_016107346.1, read as the reverse complement.
AGCCCAGAAAGTACCACAGCCTCTTTCTGTTGTATTCTATTGGTCAAGCACAAACAGGGCCCACCAAGAATTGAGAAGGGAGACATAAACCCCTAACCCCCAAGGGGAGTGTGTCAAGGAATTTGTGACTATCCTCAATCCACTACAGTGATAAAAAACCAGAGAGGCTTTGGGAAATGTTTGGCTTCGTAACTTCAGTAGCACATTTTTTTTTTTTTTTAGCTCACAAAATCAAGAGCTAGAGTTGAAAAATTTTCTGACCATACAAAAGATTAATTCTATGCCATAAACCTTAGAATATGTGGAATAGTTTGGAGGTGCTTCTAAAGTTAGCGTTAGAAAAGTTTGTTTAAAAAAATATAAGTGTGTATAAAATGGGATTGGCAGAATAATTAGTCCTATGTTAATTTATTATTGATTTATTTTTATTTGCGCTTTTAACAGGGAAAGAAAAATCTTAATGGCAAATAAAATAATGTTTCAATGTTGGATTAGGAAATGAGAATTTTGTTAAAGTAGCTATTTTAGGAGGTGGTGGTTGTTGTTAAAGCCAAAAGAATGTCATGTTGTTATGAGGAAAGAAAACGTAAAATTAAACTTTACTGAATTGAATGCAAATGTCAACATGCTTAATGATTACGTTGTGTGTCAAGTGGAAAAATACATTGGGTGGAGTTAAAAAAATTAATTTCAGTGTAAACATAAAAATCTCTGGAGCATTTTATACTGAAAATAAGATGCCTGAAGCATTTCCGGGCCAATGGGAATGCTATTGTTGCTGATATTTTTTTTCTGTTCTACCCAGTTGTATAACTGTACCGTAAACCTACACTCTCAGAGTTTTCCAGGCTTGAATAAGCACCTATTATTGTGAACTTGTAGGATAGTTTTAACTCAACAAAGCGTTCTATTAGGGGTGGTCTCCCCTATGCATTTTAGCCTGTTGAAAATTAGTCCACTTTTCACATACTTTAATCTTCTACCATATTGATCATCAATTTTGATTATCAGTTTTGATTATTGTTGTTGATATTTTAGTTCTTGGATTAAGAACATAATTTAGAGCACCCTTGAATTCCCAATTAACTGCCTAACTCACCATTTTTTTTACTTCTCTCGTCTTTAACTTTAGGTGGCTTGTATATTGTATTCTTGTTTTATATTCAGTAATAATAGTTTGTAAAAGTGGCAATAGCTCACTGTGTGGTTTTGAGATTAAAAGACAGAAAGTACTGAAGTGGGCCAAGCTTGGTGGCTCACACCTGTAATCTCAACACTTTGGGAGGCTGAGGCGGGCAGATTATGATGTCAGCAGTTCAAGACCAGCCTGACCAACATGGTGAAACCCTGTCTCTACTAAAAATACAAAAATTAGCCAGGTGTGCTGGTGCCCCCCTGTAATCACAGCTACTCAGGAGGCTGGGGCAGAAGAATCACTTGAACCTGGGAGGCGAAGATTGCAGTGAGACAAGATTGTGCCGTTGCACTCCAGCCTGGGCAGCAGAGGGAGACTCTGTCTCTGTCTCAAAAAAAAAAAAAAAAAAAAAGTTCTAGAGAGTAAGATCAAAATAGTCATTGTTTCCACTGAAAATGCAATTAGTAGTAAACCTTTATAAGAAGTCCACATACTGCATTTTGATTCTTAAAAGTGGTTATTCTAAGTGCTATTTCCAAATTTTACCAGTTAGGTTTAAATGACATTGTGTTATTTTATGACGCATATAGCTCTTTGAATGAGGATATATGACAATTTAGAAAACATCCATGGGAACTCACTCACTATGGAATAGGTGCCAAATGCAGTAAGACTACGATTGTTCAAACTCAAGCTATTGCTATTATCTACGCAAATCCATCTTCTCTAACTCCTTTTCTCATACTCCTCAAAACCTTTTGTATCACCCATTAGTTTATCAGATACTGTGTAATAAAGAAGTAAACTAATTCCTTATTTTTATTATTAAAATATTATTCATTTTAACAAGCTAAAAATGTTCTTGATAGATGGACCTTTCTTTCCCAAGCAAATGATAATAGACTGGGATCACACTCATTTGCTGATCAAATCCAGTGCCAAGAGCACGTGAAAGGCAGTCAGATAGTTCGTTTTAGTCCCACCAAAGACCTTCTCTCTGAAATGTTAAAGGAACTATAGACTCTTAGTCCTAAGTTTTCAACAGTGGCATGTTTAAAAGGACCCTTCTTTTAATGAGTAATAAAAGTGAAACTTCCATTTTCCACAGGAATGAATAAAAAAGAGGTAGCCTGATGATATTATCTAGGCATTATTTTGAGATTTTCAGTAGTTTTCTGGGAACACTGAAAATTTGTTATGAAATTAAACAATGTGTCTTCTGTGGTTTGAATGTCTTCTCCAAAACTCTTGTTGAAACTTAAACCCCAGTGTGTCAGTATGGAGAGGTGGGGCTATTAAGTAGTGATGGGGTCATGAGGGCTTAGCCTTCATAAATGGATTAATTTATTCATGGATTAATGGATTCATTAATGGGGGTAGGAAGACAGGTGGCTTTATCAGAAGAAGAACAGAGACAGGAGATAGCATACTCGGCTCCGTTGCCATGTGATGCTCTCACCAGATGCAGCTCTTCCAACTTGGACTTAGCCTCCATAACTATACAAAATAAATTATTTTTTCTTTATAAATTACCCAACTTGAGGCATTCTGTTACAAGCAACAGAAAATAGACTAAGACAATATCCTAATTTGTTTCGAACAGTCCACCATAATGTACACTCCATCAAAACAAGGTCTGTGTTTTGTTCACTATGATATCTCCAAAAACGAAATCAAGGACTGACCTTTATGTTCACTATATATTAAACGAATGAATGAATCTCAATGCTATAAATGTGACAAAATCCAGGCATTAACATTCTAATGATATAATTTTGCTACCACATGATGAAGCATGATAAACTGATCAGGTTGTCTTGATCCACTGAGTGAAAAGAATCAATCTATTTAAGACAGATAAAGCAGTTAAAAAAGCAAACTCAAGTCAACTGAATTTCTTATATATCTTCATTCTGACCTGTTCAGATGTACTGACTTGTCAAGTGCCGTGGTTACTTTTCCCTCTTTAGACTTTCAAGTTGGAAAAAGGCTTTTTTGCGATTCAGAAAGATAAAATATCAGCCATGTATTAAATGCATAAATTTTTTTTCTCTCAATTGCTTTTATTCCAAAATCTTAAATTCTGACAGTCCTACAAGGATGTAAATGTTTTTGTTTGTTGACATTCTCTATCAAAGAGACTTCTAAGCACTTTTGTATTTCTGATAAAAAACATACAACATTGAATAATAATCCAGGCAGGTTGCAGGTGGCATAAGGCTTCAGAACTCCACCATAGAAATCAGCATGACTGGAAATGCAGCAGTCAACATTTTGACAGAAGAGTGAATGTTTCAATTGCTTTCTGTTCACAAATTATTTCTATTTTCTTTTTATTTTAGAAAATATAAGCCTTGTGAGTTTGTGTCATATGTGTATGTGTGTGTATGTAAATTGAAAGGTTCATCCTGTAATAAGATAGAATCAGAGATGGAGTCCTTGCTATTCTCAGTTTATTTTTTCCTTGTTCACATTTTTTTACACTTGAGTAAAATACTTCTGCAAGAATATTGGAATAGTTTTATGACTAAATCCTAGAATATGCAAAATAGTGAATCACAGTATACTTTTTTCCATTGGACACTAGTTTGGCCATACTTGGTTGGCTTCTAGAAGTACGAAATGGAGGTTTCACAGTGACATCTGTACCAGTGCTCCTGGGGGACATAGAATGACACCCAATTCTCTTATACTGGGATTCATCCAGGTGACCAGCACTTGCTTTGTAACAGTCATCTGTGGCGATTACCCAAGTGTAGAAGGGTTTTCAAGAACTCCATCATGGAGTTTTGTAATGGTAGATGAGCTGTCCTCTACTTCCCCTAGAATGGCTGGGATTCTTCAATACCAAAAGAGGCACCGAGGCTTTCTTAATTGGCTTCAGTCAGAGAGGGAGGAGACATGGGAAGCTTCTCAGTCTGATCTGTTCCTCAGCTCCTCAGAAAACTTCTACAGCTACTCCAGGTCTGTTTCAATAAAGGGATGGTGGTTTGATGAAATTATTCATAACAGCCCACTTTAGAGGTCTGCCTGAAGAAGGTGGGGTATTTTTAATAGCAGATGTGTTTAGTGTCCTACTTATGTCCTTTTTACGGAGGCTGATGCACCCAGCCCTTGAGATCCTGGGTACATTATGTTCCATCCCTCCAAGGGATGACACACAGGCAGTGACTGACTGTATGAGGGTGTAAATGTGCAGCTCCCTTGCCTCTAGGTGTGATGTGGGCTCCAGGGCTCCACAGAGATCAGGCTGATCCAGATGCCAAATCTTTGCTAGCTCCTTCCGCTGCTCCATCCTACATCTCTCACTCCCCTACAGGGTTCCCTTTAAATGTATTCCCTTAATAAATCATGGTACAATTATTTTCATCTCAGCCTCTGCTTCTGGGAAACCCAGCTAAGAATGTCAAATATGGAAACATCAAACCTCTGAACATAACCAGGGCTACCTCTTACTTAAAGACTTATGCTTGAAATAACCTGAAGTGCTTAGAATAATCTACCTTACCTTTTTTGCCTAATTGAAATTTCTCCAAAGATGCTTTAATTCACTTCTGCAATGGTCAATATTTGTGTTCCTAGACCCACTCAAGTCATTTAAAACTTAAGTGCTCTGTAATGAACAAATGGACATTTTTAGAATTTTCATGTTTCTTCATCATAACATCATATCAAAATGTATTGAACTTCATTAGATAACTATTTTGTTTTGCTAATAAACATAGTAAGACTTCAAATAGAGGTATTTGTTGAATCTATGTAAATTTTCTAGATTTAATGACTTTATCCCAGACAGTGCTGGCATAGAGATAAACATTTAACTGATAGCTTATTTTATGAAAAATATAACATGGCAAATGTTTACAGTCCTGTTTAGTCTCATCAGTGGCATGTTAATAAGACAAATGGAGATTAGGAAACATTTTTTCTAAATAAAATACCTCATTTTGTGTGGCACTGATGAGCAGTATTCAGAACATGAAATAAATTATTTTTCATATACTTATTGAATACTTTAGAAGTATGTGTAATTGTGCTAAGAGCTGGGAATCCACAGTAAAATATAGGTCTTGCTCCCAAGAGGATACATCTATTGTTCGGAGGTAAAAGGGGGTTGGGAGTGGGCACAGACTTGTAAATAATTTATGAGTAAACATCTATACACCAAACTCACCTAGAGCATGGCAGAATATTGGGTATAGCTTTAGCAGTGAAAAGAACAAAGTGCTGCACCGCCGGGAGCTGAATATATTTTTTTCATTAAAGATGAGTATTGCATAACTAAAATATTTCAGTGAATGATCTAGAGAAATAAATAGTTGTAATAAATAAAAATGTCTTCATGTCTTTATATAACTGCTCCTTTTGTAAAAAGCCTAACTTGGCTGCACACCTTTTTTCCCCCTTCTTCTGATAAATTCTTGGAGTCTGAGAGGTATCTTTGATTTAGTAGATTTTTCAAACTGTTCATATTTGTACCAAGTTCTGGTTTGGGTCAAGCAGGTGGTGAAAATGATAACTGCCTCCAGAAACCAGGAGGGCCCAAACAGTACAGGACTTGGCAGGCCCTGGTGGCCTAAGGTCAGCCAGGGTGCAGATGCAATGCAGCAACCATAGTACCAGCATTACTTTAGAAAGTTCTTACTTCTTGGAAGTACTGACTTGTAAAGGAGCATTTTAACTTTATCATGTTCACCTTGGAGTCTTCCACATCTGAGTCTAAAACGGAGCTTTATTCTTCCTGCAAATTTGGGATTTTCTAAATAAAGTTCCAGGGCACCAGTGGTTCCACTGGGTAAGACCTTCGATTTATTTTAATGAAGAGCCCTTCCTCCTTGTTGATGTCTGACAGCATATTGAGGGATCCAATCATTCTGGGGTAAGATAGAAAGAGTCAAGGTAGAATATAATATAAAAATTTCTCGAACTAGACAAGAGAAAACTCTGGTCCTGTGGTAGATTGTATAATTGTCCATATATTTGCTACCATCTTACCTGTTCTTCACTGACCCCCCCCCTTCAAAAGATTATCCTTCACACCACATCACTGTGAGGCTTGAGCTTTGAACAATGAAATGCAAACGAAGCAGTGTAATCCATTTCTGAGCCAAAAAAATTAAGAGCCATTGAGTGGTTCTGCCAGGCAATCTCCTGGGTCTTCTCCAGAATCTGGAGTGAAAAGCCAGAGTGACCCATGAGGGACATTGTATAAACAGGAAATAAGAATTTGTAGTTCATAACTACTAGTGTTTTGGGGTTGTTTGTTACTGCAACATTGACCCATTGGTAGAAACAACCCAGTTTCTGCATAATAGGATATTATTTTTAAATCTATTATGAATATTCATGTATAATAAGTCTTTGTGTATGGACATATGCTGTTTCTCATAGATAATTTTTTTAAGAAAATGGCAAGCTGTTTTACAAAGTGGTTCTATGATTTTACTGTCCTACTAGCAGTGTATGAGACTTCTAGTTGCTCCACTTTCTTACTAACACTTTGTATGAGAACATCTTTTTAATTTTTGTCATTCTAATACATGGGTAGTGGTATTGCAGTATGATTTTAATTTGCGTTTCCCTAATGACTAATGATGTGAAGCACCTTTCCTAGCGTGTATTTGCTATGCCAATTTCTTGTTTGCTGAAGTGTCTATTTATTTAAACATGCCTATTTTAGGAGAATAGTTTATTTTTAGATTTTGAGAGTTGTTGGCTTATATATATAAGCATATATATGTGTATATACATATTAGCATATACATGTGTTTTTTCTCAATATGAATCCCATTTTCAGATGTATAATTTTTCAAATATTTTCTCCAAGTCTGTGGCATGTCTTTTCATTCTTACAGTGCTGTCTTTCAAAGAGCATAAATATTTCACATTTATAAAAAAGAGCATAAATATTTAACTTTTATAAAATCTAGTTATCAGTTTGTTCTTTTAAGGATTTTAGTGTTAGTGTCATAGATATAAAAATATTTACCTAACTCAAAGATTTTATTCTTTTTTCTTTAATAATTTATTTTTTAGTTTAGGCTTTATGCTTAGGTCTTATAAAAAATATTGAGTTATTCAATCCATAAGCATGGTATATCTCTTCATTTACTTAGTTTTTAAGTTTATTTCAGTATTGCACTTTAGTTTTCAGTGTATAAATCTTTCATGTTTCTTGCACTTGGGAATGCATTCATTGAGTTTAAATTTATTCTCACCAAATTTGAACATTTTTCAGACATTATGTTCTCAAATATTTTTCTGCCTCTCCATCTCTTTCAGGGACTCTAATTAGACCACTTTTCCAGTCTGGAACTTGTTCCAGTGGGAACAAGTACTGTGTATAGTGCTGACCATAGTTACCTCGAATTCTTGTTGGTAGTCTTTCCTCAGCCTTGGGAAGTCAGTACTCAAGTGAGTACTCACTGAGATCCTGTACAGATCTCCAGAGTTATTTGTCTGTGAAGCTCTTCCAATATTCCTTTCTGTGAACTCAAACTGCTTAATCTTCTTGGATTCTCAGCAATACCTCCTCAACTCAGGAAATCTCTGGGTTTGTCTTTCCTGTACCAAAGATTGCCAACTCTCACAAGATAGTAAGTTGGGTTATGATAGTACTCATCTCATTTGTTTCCCTGCACACAAGAATGACTGTCCTTTGTTATCTGACATTCTGTGTCTTAAAAACAGTTGTTTTGTATGTTTTGGTTTTTTTTTTATTATTATGACTGTTGTTTCAGATTGTTGAGGATAATTCTCATCCCTGTTAATCCATTTTGACTGAAAGTGGAAATAACAAAATTGACTTAGAAACCATATATATATTTTTGGTTTAAGGTGTAATAGGCTAAAGTAATTTTCTCCAAATTGTGTTATTTGTCTTGGCCACATCATTAACTAGCAAACCTACTCAGTTTTAATAAATGGTTGCTTTGCCAACCATTTTTATTCAACCAGCCCCTCTCTTTTAAAATAAGAAAATTAAGCCACCCACTTTCTGTTTACTTACATAGAGTTGCACTATTTAGGCTTTTGAAAATAGGCCTTCTGACTTGTAAAGAATTTATTTGACTGTGTGTGACTCACTTTTATGTAGCTTGCATTGTTAACTGCATCTACCAAATTGAATTCTGGTGATGCTGATAAACTGTTCAAATAGGTATTTTGTAAGTTTGTATCAAAGAAACTTTTATGGATATGTTTGGCATAATTAAGTGTTTTTTCTCTCTTTCTCTGTGTGTGTTTTAAGTAACATGGCATAATACTAAATAATCCAAGCAGGAATGATTTGTTTTTGAGTCAGATTTCCTCCTGTACCTATGTTGGGGAGTAATTTAGTAGTTTATAGTTTTAGTGTGATAAAAAATGTAGAGGGGTGCTGGTAGAAATGATGCCCTTCTTCTGTGCCTAAGTAATAATGTAAACAAACATAAGTCCGGAACTAAGAATATCTGCCTAAGAATATATAATAGGATCAAATCTGAGCACAAATATTCCCAGAAGTAGATTTTTCTTATACTGATTTAGTTATGAATTTGGAAATTTGCTTTCATGCCTCAATTTCTACAAAGGAAACTTTATTTTATATATATATATATATATATGTGTGTGTGTGTGTGTGTGTGTGTGTGTGTGTGTGTATTTTTAATGTATGTTCATTTTTTTCTGTTTCTTACATTCATTATATAAGTTCATAAATGATAGCATTCTCACTGTCAACAGGTCAAAGTGTTCAGATAAAATTCCCTTATATCACCATCTTATCTCCAACTGATTTCTTTCCCAGAAGGTAATCACTGAAATGAGCTTAGTGTGGGCACCTTACGATGAGGACCCCAATATCCCTTTCTGTAACATACCTGCCACCTTTGAGGTTTGAATACTCATGAGCTGCTCTCCCCATTTCAAACATCTATCCCTGCACCATGATTTTCTGTATTGGTCAATCCCATATGTCATCCCTCTTTCGCTGATTTCTCTCATTTCTGGTCATAAGGGCATCTCTTTTTATTCTGTTTGGCTGAGAAAGTGGCAAAAATAAACACTGACATAAAAAATCATATTCTAAAAATAATTTAAGTTTAGAACAAAAGCAAATATATAATTGGTTAAATTTTCTTGTATACGTTCTAATAAATTTAATTTTCATCAAATTCCAAGGCTGTGATTTTATATCATTTGATTTTAACTAATGGTTTAATTTTATGGTAGGTTCCAAAGGGAGTACTATTTAAAGGAGATAAAGGGTTTGGTTTGCTTCCTGTCTCTGGAACATTTATTAAATCTCCATAGTTTTCAGAACCTAGCAAATGGTAAGCTTTGTTCCATTCCAGCTTTATGAGATGCTTTGTTTCTTATAAAGTTTTCAGAGTGTTGTGTGCTTTAGCACCATTGGAAGCTGAGCTTCAGCTAGTAGTCCTTGCCTTGGTGTATAAGAGTCTGCATTTCTACCTTCGAAGATTCTGAAAAGGAATTAAAAAGTAACGTCTTGAATATTTGATAAATTGAAGATTACAGGAAAACATTCTGGAACATGATTTTCCTTCCGCTTTTGAAGTTTTTCACTTCTTTTTCTTTAGATCTTTCTATAGATGTTCAGAAGTATTTTAGGTTGAATTATTAGGTATTTAAGGAATTCTAAGACAATAATTACCCTGAAGTTAACTCAAATTACATAATTATGTATTCTATACAAGACACATTGTATTGTTGTGGTAGGCAAAAATGCCATGACCCAGCACAATATTTTTAAATTAGCAATGTATTTTAAATACTTGAACATTCTCTTTCATATCAGAAGCTAGGCTGCTATTAAGTCAGAAAACAAAAGATAGCTGCCAGAGTGAATGAAATATATTAGGAAGAGATGGAAGAAAAATAGGCTTTTCTCATTCTGTAATTCTGAGTGTTCTTTAAATATGTTAGAATATTTGCTTTGTCCATTTTCTTTGTCAATTTCTACTTTTTCCTTCTTGCTCAAAAAGTTCCATAATACTCCAATTCATAATTAAGTCACTTTTCTTTCCTCCCTCTCTTGCTGTTTACTTCCTTGCTTCCTTCCTTCTCTACCACCTCCAATTAACATAGTAGCTCTACCGCAGGGTTCTTTTGTCTTTTGGGTAGTAACTTAACCCGCAAATTTCAGTTTCGTGTTACATGTAAAGCACAGATTATACTTACTGTATTTCCCAGGGTTGTTATGGTGATGACTGAGCCACATTATGTGAGAACCCTAAACATCATGCCCTTAATACTGAATATACGTTCTTTTCCCACTTTTCTTTCTTCTTTGCTGTCCCACTCTGAGACTCCTTTATTCTTCCCACTCTAAGGTAGTTTTAAATCTTTTATGAAAAAATAATCTTATGGAGAAAGGGAGGAGAGGTGGATTCATGAGCAGGGGGAGAATAATAACAGTGAACTTATGGCATCTGCATTTACTATGGCTAGTGACCATTTTAAGCCTGTCATTTTCAAAAATTCTTTTAGTCTCATTACAATCCTATGAAAGTGCTGTCATTATGTCTATTTTACGCTTAAGAAAGCAAAGTCTTGGAGAGATTAAGGCAAGATTACATAGTCAGTAAGTAATGGCGTCAAAATGCAGACCTTAACATTTTGGCTTCAGACTCTGCACTTTGAGTTCAGCCAGTGGTTGGAACAGGACTGATAGCCACAAAATGTGGACTTTGCCTTTCCTTTCTTAACCAGTCATGCCACTAACCTGCATTGGCCTCAATACCCAACATTTTCCTACCTTGAGGCCTTTGTATTCTCTGTTTCATCCTTTCTGCAGTTTTTCCAGATCTTTCCAGCTCAGCAAAGTTTCCATATCTCCACATTGCCTTGTTCACACTATTCAAAGTAATGCAGGGTACTTCCCCCAAAGCAACTCTTCTGTTCCTGTGGCTTGCTTTATTTATCGCCACAGGATATGATCTCCTACCTTAGGTTTTCCTCCTTGTTTTCTGCTACCCCTGAAGGATGTGAACCATAACAGAGCATAGACATTGCTTTTTACTTTATAGCTTAATCCTCAGTGTCTAGTATTGTTCACAGCATAGAATAGGTTCAATGTGAACTGAACGAGAAAACTGAATGAGAGGCTTTATCTTACATAGCAGTGAAGGTATTTCACAGACGTATAACTCAAGAATTTACTCTCTAGAAATGTGGAATAGCTGCATGTGGTGGCTCATGCCTGTAATTCCAGCACTTTGGGAGTCTGAGTCAGGTGGATGGCTTGAGCCCAGAAGTTTGAGACCAGCCTTGGCAATATGGTAAGACCTCATCTCTACAAACAAAATACAAAAATTAGCCAGGCATGGTGGCCCGTGCCTATAGTCCCAGCTACTTGGGAGACTGATGTGGAAGGATCACTTGAGCCCAGGAGATGGAGGCTGCATTGAGCAGTGATTGTGCCACTGCACTCCAGAGAAGGAGGAAGTTGTAGAGTAATTTGTACCCTTTACTTTGAAATGATTAATAATTAGTGATTTTCTCAGTCCTCTCTTTTTCTCATGGGTCTCTTAAGTAAATGGTGATAGACTAGATTCACAGGCCATACCTTAAAGCCATTGATGGAGGTAGATTTTCTTACCAGGGTGCTTTTTCAGCATGAGGTTGGCTGAGAGTGTGCTTAAATGCCATCATACATTGGTGTAAGGTAGAAATCAGGTCAGAGAAAGACTGACAGAAGCAGATCATAAGTTAATACATGAATCAACTTGACTTGTATCTCACCAAGTACAATTGTTTGCTTAGTGGTGTATCTAGTACCAGATTCTCATATTCCTACTGATACGTTAAAATTAACCTCAATGCTCATTTTTATAATAATGCCGAAGGTCAGGCAAGAGATAGTATCCTCATTTATAGGTCGAGGAAGTGAGTCAAAGAAGTACAGGACTTGTATAAAGAAAAACTAGCCTATATGTTGTCTCTAAATGCTGAGTCTGAACTACTTTGATGATATTAAGAGCTTACTTGACATAAAATTTTAAGACTGTTATGATTACAGTGAATGTTAATAGTATATGTGTCTAAGGAATTTGGTAAAGATACATTAGATGCTCTAATCAATTCAATTGCTAGGAAGGGAAGAGGAAAAGGCACAGAACTTTTACTTAGGCTCATGCTTTTCATGTAGAAACAAACATTGAAATTTGGAACTAAAAAACAAATTTACATCTTATTTTGGGTATAAATGCTGCCTATATATATTAAATAGTAAGATCACCCACACATAATCATTTAAATCATCAGCAACTCAAAGAAATGCTTGGATTATAAAATCATCTAAAACTACTCTCCAGCAGCCACAACCAATCTATTTTATGGTCAAATGCATGGCTAAATCTTTTATAATTAATTAGCTTGTAACTGTTATGAGCAGGCTTCACAAACTGAATAATATTTGTCTGGTTTTTAGAAAGTGCCAAGGATGAGAAGGGTAATTTGAATAGCAATTTTCTTCTCAAAGCATATTTAATAATTGCTAGCAGAACTGTATCCAAAATATTATCTTATGAATTTCCAGAATTAATTTTAGACAGACAGTGTTTACCTAAATCCTTATATATCATTTTAAAGTTCAAAACAAATATCAGATGTGTATTTCAGATATTCAGCAATTCAGTTAATAAAATTTAAAAATTAAATGATTATGTGTGGCTGATTTAAAGAATAAGAAGATTAATAAAATATTTTTTGTAAAGGTACAGAATATATTTTGAATAAATAAAGTATGGAAAAAATACCTTAATTCCTCATGCATTTTTAAAATCAGTTAATAAATAGTAAACATGCAAGAAGCTCATTATAGAAATTTAGCCTTACTTATTAGGGAGTGTTTATTTTTAATCACTATGTTCATTTTCTAGTCTAGTGTATAATATTTTTCACAAGTAATTCTGAACCTCATTTTTTCTTTTTATATAATAATGACTTTCCAAATATCTTTTTGTTTCTTGGTCATTATTTATCTTTTAGTAAGACAATAAAACCAGTAATGGAAGTGTATTCCTATAAAACACTTATAGGAATTAAAATTATAATACAAATAGCCAAGAATCAAAACATGCCTTTATGTTATTTTTTTTTCCTTTTCTTTTCTTTTTTTATTGCATTTTAGGTTTTGGGGTATATGTGAAGAACTCGCAAGATTGTTGCATAGGTACACACATGGCAGTGTGATTTGCTACCTTCCTCCCCATCACCTATATCTGGTATTTCTCCCCATGCTATCTCTCCCCAACTCCCTACCCCACACTGTCCCTCCCCTATTTTCCCCCAACAGACCCCTGTGTGTGATGCTTTCCTCCCTGTGTCCATGTGTTCTCATTGTTCAACACTCACCTATGAGTGAGAACATGCGGTGTTTGATTTTCTGTTCTTGTGTCAGTTTGCTGAGAGTGATGGTTTCCAGGTTCATCCATGTCCCTACAAAGGACACGAACTCATCATTTTTGATGGCTGCATGATATTCCATGGTGTATATGTGCCACATTTTCCCTGTCCAGTCTATCATTGATGGGCATTTGGGTTGGTTCCAGGTCTTTGCTATTATAAACTGTGCTGCAATGAACATTCGTGTGCATGTGTCCTTATAGTAGAATGATTTATAATCCTTTGGATATATACCCAGTAATGGAATTGCTGGGTCAAATGGAATTTCTATTTCTAGGTCTTTGAGGAATCGTCACACTGTCTTCCACAATGGTTGAACTAATTTACACTCCCACCAACACTGTAAAAGTGTTCCTATTTATCTACATCCTCTCCAGCATCTATTGTCTCCAGATTTTTTAACGATTGCCATTCTAACTGGCATGAGATGGTATCTCAATGTAGTTTTGATTTGCATTTCTCTAATGACCAGTGATGAAGAGCATTTTTTCATATGTTTGTTGGCCTCATGTATGTCTTCTTTTGTAAAGTGTCTATTCATATCCTTTGCCCACTTTTGAATGGGCTTGTTTGTTTTTTTCTTGTAAATCTCTTTTAGTTCTTTGTAGATTCTGGATATCAGCCCTTTGTCAGATGGGTAAACTGCAAAAATTTTTTCCCATTCTGTTGGTTGTCGATTCACTCTAATGGCTGTTTCTATTGCTGTGTAGAAGCTGTGGAGTTTGATTAGGTCCCATTTGTCTATTTTGGCCTTTTATGTTATTTTATTTAACCTTCAAAATAATTATATACAGCTAATATTTCTTTACTCCACAATGCTTATTGGGCAACAAACAACTATGAACTCTTCTGAGAATTTGGGATACAGTGGCAAAATAAGGTTGTCAAAGGTCCCTGTTCTCTTGGAGATTACAATCTCAAGGCAGGGAACATCCAGAAATAAGATAGTGGTAGTTGGTGATGCATTACCAGAGACATGTGATGCTGTAATAGTGACTAACCCAAGGACAGTGAGTTAGCTTTTGCTGCATAAATTGCCCCCAACATTTAGTGACTTAAGACAACCCTTTGTTTACGCTCATGTTTTGGCTATTTGAAATTTACGGTAGGCTTACCTGGCTGGTTTTGCTGATGCAGGTCAGGCTAAGTTCTGTTAGAGCAACTTACAGGAGAGCTATGAACTTCCAGGTGAGTCAAAGACTGACTGAGGGTATCCTCCACTGAGATGGCTTCTGTGTCACATGGTGGTGGTAGGGGTCCCAAGTGCAGCACGGGTCATTAGGAAAGAGGATATTCTGGCCTTCATTTCATTCTTTTGAGTGTATGCTGTATAAAAATTGACCAAATTATGCACAACTCTTCTTGTATCACTTGTCAAGGTTGAAAACCTAAGGAAAAATAAAATATATTCTATCACTGCAGTGATATTACTGAGCTTTTCAGAGTCTGTTCTCATGCCAAGATGTATGTCTGTCAAATTTTGAACCAGTATGTCGTTTTCATTCAGAAAGTAAGTATCTGATGATGACTTCTCAAGCAAGAAATAACTATAATAGTTTATGTGTTTATGGGATATTTTAAGTAAGGGTGAAAAATAATAATTCTGAGGAAAATACAATTATTGCTTTTTTATTCACATTCCTTCATTTTCTTCTATTGTACATTTCACGGAGCAATGCCTTCCCTATATTCACCTGGCCTGTTGAACACCAATACAATACTGAATAAAGCAAAAACTTTTGTATGAGTTACACTGGAGAAAATCAAATAACTATATAATTTTTACTGGCATTAGGAAGTCAGAAAGATATACAGAATTAGTGCCAATGACTGTATCAGTTATTCAATGATGTGAAGATAAAGAGGTCATATAGCAGAGAACCGTATTCGTATACTCTTGTCTATAATATGTAGAATATTTTGATTGTCATTTAAATTCATATAAGCTTGTTTTATTCTTGGTATATGTTCTAATATCTACCCTTTAAAATTCACGGCATTCAGGTAACTCAAAGGATGTACTGAACTCCTACATTTGTTATAAGTGAATAGGCTAATTTGCTGCATTTTGATAAAAATAGAAGCACACATTAAGTTAAATATTTGTGGAGATTCAAGTTGATTCACAAAACTTTTCTCATTTTATTTTTCATTAATTCATTCAACCAATGTATGCTAAATGTATTATTTGCTAGGCATTATTTTAGGTGAATGGAACATTGGTAAACAAACAGGTAATGTCACTGCTGCCTTTGAGCTTCCAGTATATTAAACATTAGATAGACAAGTCCGTTTTTCTACTTTTTAAAAACAACCAGCAGATAATATTTTTTAACAAAAATTATGATGTAGGAATTTATTAAAGGAATTCAGAAAAGATTACATTTTTTCCTGATTACATAATATAAGAAATTTACTGAAAGATTATAGAAAAGATTATGACTAAGCTGTACCCAGTATTTCAGTGATTTTTTAGCAGATTATTAATTTAGGTAAAGGTCATTTTGATTGGAAACATCTATCAAATCAGTCCATGAAGTAAAAGGAAGCAAAAGAAAGCAGAGTCTAACAATGGAGACAGAACATTTTAATACGAGATACCTTTAAATTCTCTTTTATACCATACAAATTGGTCTGTTTGAGAATTCAAATATTTTACAGCCAATACAACATACATTTACATTTTGGTTCAATATACTCTTCTAGTCTTTAGTGAGATACAGATATTTCATATAATAAGAACAAAATCTTGCCTCAAATGCTAGCATCATTGTTGACAGCATAGAGTCTAGTATAATCCCGGATATGAACAATGATGGTAGGTTTGACAGCTGCATAAGAATCACAGGAGAAACTATATCTGAGCTTTATCTTTATCAAACTACTATATAATTTTTTCTGTCATTAGGAAGTTAGAAAGATATACAGAATTAGTGCCATACCTGAGAGTTCAGCCTGTGTGCAAATAGTTCACACTGCCTCTAAGTGTTTTATTTCTGTAATTAGAAAGGTAAGCTTCTTGCCAAACTCTTTTTAATCTTATTTTTATTCTACATCCTTTATTAGTGATTAGTAGCCCATGCTCAAATGTCAGCTTGCCTTGAACCAAATCTTAGAGACACTCTTAATTATTTTTTATGGTATTGGACAAGTGATTTCTCCTCCCTAAGATGTGGTTTCCTCTTCCTTAACATGAGATTCGTGATGAAGGTACTAACTTGTGGTAGGGTGGTCAGGAGGCTTAATGAAATCATAGCTAAAACAGTTAACAATTCCTGGAACCCCACACGTATGCTGGATATCCTCACTATTGATACATTTATTCATATTTGCATTCATAATACACATTTCTCAGATACCAACAATTCTTATCCAGACACCCCGATGGATACACCTGAGACTAATATCAGGTCATCCATTTTTCTTCTCACACTGCCAGCTACACAAGAGGTACCCACTGCGGATGCACAGAACAGCCAGGCAGGGGCTATGTTCCATTCAAGACCTGGAACAGATGATCCCTTTTCCACGACAAGGACCAACCTCTGCCAAAACAAATCACTTGGTACAATTTCTAACTCCAAATTCATGTCTTCACTTATTTGCCTCATAACTCCCTCTATCTTCCACTGTCAGGACTGGCTAGGAGAGATACTGTTGAACGAGCAGTTGACTGTTCTTCCCCAGGTGCCTCACACAGTGCCTGGTGCACCACAGGCTCTCAGTATGTACTTGTAAAAGAAACAAAGACACAGTCTGTCCTTTGCATTGGAAGTGGTGGCCCAGGATATTGGGTCCAATCCAGGTCATCTCCACTGTGCTTTCCCAGGAGGGCTTGCTCAGCTCTCTCCTACCTCCTGAGACAACTTCTCTAGAGAAGCTGCTTCTGGGTTGCTGCATAGTCTAGCCTGGACTACTAAATAGCATCCCTGGTCCTTCTGAATTGTCTAGCTGGTAAAGCAAATAGTCAGTCTATGATTAATCCCCTGCAATAGATGGTAGGAAATATACCCATGCCATATCTTGGCCTGAGGCACAACTCTTTTGTGGAATTGAGTTGCCTCTACATTCATGGCTTTTGATTGTTAGTGTGCAATCTTAAGGCCTTAACATATATTTACAGTCTTTAAAAGTGCAGAAGTGGTGTATATAGTATGCAGTATGCCACTATTTTTTAAAAAAGGTATATTGCATATGTATATGATTTTTTCTTGCTTGTATTATTCCTGTGTTTTATTTTATTCTCCCAAGTTGATATTGTTTTCTTCTAAGAAATACAATTCCAAAAAAGCAAATATTCAAACCAATAAAGAAATAAAATTTATGGTTAACAGCTTCACTTCCTTTGTTAAATATAATTAACATATGTCTTTTTTATTACTAAGATTATTTGCCATTTTAATGCATACAATGACTATTGCTTTATATTTTATTTTTAAAATGCTGTTACATAAACTTAAAACCAAAATTAACAGTGTTCCATAAAATAGCTCTAAATATAGTATAGCTATTAAAAATATATATTCTTAAAGTGTGCTAGGAAGAAAAAAATACTTGACATGAACTTCTCTGACATTTAAATCTTCTCTTATTCTTGTCAGCACAGTCACAGCAAATGATAAACGTGGTATTAATAGCCATACAATTTTCTGAAAATTTTTTAACATTTTTCAACTCACAAGGCAGCTGGACATGTTTACAGCTTGAAATCTTTTATTATATGTGGATGTCATTTATGAAGAAAATAAAATGCATAATTATTTTCTGGCACATTGACTTGCATTTAATTAAATAGTTTTTCCCTATTTAAGTTCATTTATCTATGGAACATTTTCATGTTCTAATTTTTCTTTGAACAACTGCCTTCTTACAGATAAGAAAATTTTCAGTTTTGCTGATTGGTAAATTGGTAATTACGACTCCAGTTTTGGTTGTTGGTACTTTTCTCACTCTAGGTTCAAACTCTTGAAGAAAATATTTTGTGCTGCCTCCACCTTTGTAGAGTTCTTAGAAAATTTTCTGGCAGAATAGTTGTAGAAAACCCCAATTACAGATAATAATTTTGCCATTTTCCTAATAAGAGAGTAATAAATTTACAAAATTAGTTTAATTTTGTTTTACTTGTTTATCTTGTGCGTTCTCATTTCTTTTCCCAAAGTTGTAGAAAATACATAAGCCCAGTATAGATTCACTCTACTTTTCCACTCTACTCTGGCCAGTCATCTCTCTTTATCAATCCTGGGCGTGACCAAAGGGAAGTAGGGAATATATGATCCTTCCACTGACCAGCTATGTGCAGGGGACATTTGGCACCTGAGTGGACCATTATCTGGACAATGATAGAATGAGAACCCCTCTTAGAGGTTAATGTGAAGATCAAATTAGTTAATAGAAGGGAAAACACTTTGGAAAGTGAACCACAAAGGCCACCAGTAGGTGGAGAATACTAGGAAATGATCTTTTTAAATGCCAAACTGATCAAGTGTTTTCTTCAACTTGCCTCCAACAACACAAAGTATCCAAACTCCTTAGAATGGCATTCAGATCTCTAATGATAGCTGATGGCTTTTTGGACTGCCCTTTGATTCCTTAGAGATTACTGCCCATGGTTTTTCCTTTCCCTCAAATTCCTGGTAAGGCACTTCTGTCTTCCTCCTACACACAATTCAATACCATCTTCCCTTTGAACAGATCTCTTCCTTCCATCTCTCTTACCTGCAGGGTTAGGAGACACCTGCTGTATGAGTGTATGTAAACCATACTTCACAGAGCAAGTGTTAACAAATACCAGCTTTCATCCTTTTTCCTTTCCTTCTCATGCAACGCTATACAGTCATATGCACAATGTATTGAATGAGTATGGTGAGAAAAGAAAGTGATATATTTATATTTCTTGTACAGTCATCTAAAAATCTCTGAACGCAAACATGACTGTGATAAAAAAAAAAAGTTTAGAAATTGGAGGTTAGGATCTGAGCTAATAGGTTTGGGGGGCATGAGGAGACTTTTCATTGTATACATTGCTTTTATCTTTTGAATTTTTAATTATGGGAATATATCATGCCAATATTAAGGAATTTTAAGTCTAGAAAAGTTGAGTGTAAAAGTTTCATTCACTCATCTAATATCTAAATTACCTGACTTAGAAGCATGTGGTGAAGAAAAGCATATGGTTCCCATTGTCAACATTTCCTTTCCTCCCCTTGTCCTTCCATTTCTCCTCGTTGAGGTGGAGTAATCCTTCCACCTCAACCTCCAGAGTAGCTAGGACTACAGGCACACATCGCCAAAGCCTGGATACTTACTTTTTAAAGTTTTCTTAGAGCCGGGCTCTTGCTATGTTGCTCAGGATGGTCTAAAACTCCTGGCCTCAGCAATCCTCCTGCCTTGACCTCCCAAAATGCTGGGATTACATGTGTGAACCCCTGTACCTAGCGAGATAGTTCTGTGACAAGGGGGCAATAAGCCTTTTCTCAGGGAGGACCAATGGCAATTCTTTTTACCCCACATTGCCAACAATGATTCTTCCAGGGCTGTTTTCATTTCTTCAGTCTGTTGCTTCCTTTCTCATTGAGCGGCGAGTGCTCTTGAGACCCAGCGGTTTGCTGCATCTCAACCCACTGTGACTAATAAGAAAACATAGGCTGGGATGTAAGGAATGGATAATGGGTACTGGTTTTAGTTACCCCACCAGAGACATTTTTAATTAATGCAATTGGTGAACAAAGCGTTACGTATGGCTCTGCCTCACCAGGGGAGAAAAGGAATAGAAAGAATGGAGAAATATAGCCTAACAGGCAGTTTGGTGTTTGTTCCAAAATAAACCCTAAAATCTTTGCAGTGACAAATTCCTTATTACTGTACCATCAAGTGAAATGCTCCATGAAATATATTCTGCTTTGCTAGATGTGTGTGGACAATTTTCTGAAGCTGTTAAATTGCTCAACGATATTAACTCTTCTCCAACAGACCATTAGATATTTTAGCATTTAAAAGAGAGAAGAGGGAAAATAGAGTTGGCTCAGTTGAGCAGCAGTCTCTTGGAGCTGGTAATTATGTCACATCTGTTTGGAGAAACAAGATGGCCTTTAAGAGAGTGAATGGGGTAACAATTTAATTAAAGATGGGTTAGATTGCATGCAAATTGCTTGCTATTATTATTGGAGGAATCTGTCGAAATGGACCACCAGGAAAGCACTGTTTTCCATGTTTCTTGAAAGAAATCATTCTTGGCATAATAGCAGAATTTAACTTGCTTTTCTGAATGTAAGTTTCAACCCTGCTATATGGAGTGAGATCATTGCATAGGGTCTGTGCACTTCCGCAGTTTCTATTTTCTTCCTTTCTTACTCAGATGCTGTTCTTTTATAACTTGGTTTAACATAACACTTTTATAACTTGGTTTAATATAACATGGTATGATCTGGTTTGTGGTTGCTTTCTTCGGTTTGCAAGAATTTTGGAAACAATTATTTGCCTTTAAAACAAATTATTTGACTATTGGCATCTGGCCCATAATTCCAACCTGAAATTCTTAGCTCTGTGAACTTGTACCTAACTCAACTGAACTTTTTTTATCTAAGAATAAGTCTATTGCCCCACCCCAGTATTACCAATGGGATAGTAGAAGGTTTCATAACCAACTCAGTTTTTTTCTCAGTGTGAAATCATCTATATCAATCTTTTTGATGGTGTACCCTATACTGAACATGGAAATTCCACCATTTAATATGCTAAACAGCTGGCAAAGAACTATTCCATAAATATTGAACTTGAAAACTATACATTTTAATAAGCCAAAGTACATCTCAGGAAAAATCTGAACTTTAAAAAAGCTACAATTGTAGATATGTTTAAAAAGACACCAAGTCCATTGTAAATGAATTTCCATTTTTTGGTTGGTTATTTATAGGGTGAATTGCCAAAAAAGATAGAATTAAATAACCAATCTATCTAACTGACCTTAACTAATGTAAAATTACTTTCTGTAAGCCCAGGTTAGTTATAAAAAGATTGACTATTTACCCCAGTTTATCTGATATAATCTCAGATGACACCTGTTTATTAGTTCATCATTTGCCTCAAATTTTTAATTTTAATAGAATATTATTGGAATTTTATTTTTAAAGTAGTTTTAATAAAATTATTATATCAGCCTATTCATATGATAAAACTATAGTAGAACCTTGAACAAAATAGAGGTTAGGAGAGCTGACCCTTTACATAGTCAAAACTCCACTTATAACTTTTGACTGCCTAAAATCTTAATGACTAAGAGCCTACTGTTGACCAGAAGCCTTACCAATAACATAGTCAATTAACACATATTTTGTATGCCATGTATTATATAATGTATTCTTACAATAAAATAAGGTAGAGAAAAGAAAATGCTATTAAAATTACAAGGAAGAGAAAATATATTTACTATTAGTTAAGTGGAAGTGGAACATAATAAAGGTCTTCATCCTGTTTATCATCACATTGAATAGGCTGAGGAGAAGGGGAAGACAGAGTACTTGGTCTTACTGTCCCAGGGGTGGCAAAGGCAGGAGAAAATCAGAATATAAGTGAATTTTGCAATTGAAACTCATGATTTTCAAGGATCAGCTGTAATTTCTTAGTAATAAACCTTTTAGTCTCACAAGTGTCATGATTTGAGCAATAAATTGTATGGTCACATTTGTCACCCTAGGTAGAAATTTGTTGATTTCAGCTAATTGGAGGCTACTGCATGATTGTCAGGATCTGAGAAAGCAACTGAGAAGTAACAGCTATAATAAGTAACAAACCTTTTAGGACAGTGAACATTTTAAGGTATATGTTTTATCCATGTGTCACAACCAACAATAAGCAAAGATCAAAATCAAGGTAGAAAAGCAGGATTTAATGGACATCAGAGAGATTGCAGATGTGGAATACAAGGCAATAAAAATTTACAGCAAGGAAGGGGTTAGCCAGAAAGAGCTGCTTCAAGGTGGTTAGGCACGGGGGCATTGGAGAGAGTGGTGCCAGAAAGTTGGATTGAAAAGTTAATGCAACAACTATAAAGAGCTTGCATTAATGTAGTTTTTGAAAACAAATATTTCAACAAGATAAGTATAACACAAAAAATGTCATAAGAAAAATATATTATTATCGAATATTCTGTATTGAGTTTTGGAAGTTTATGTGTCTCTTTGTCTAATGCCATGATTTTGCAGTGCATTATTGTTAGCAATTTTTAGGTCTGCCTATCCAAATTAGGCCTTTGCAGCATCTAACACCCTCCACCCTAGCTTACTTGGTGGGTCAGCCTCAAATGACTACAACCAAGAAGGATTTAACACAGGGATTTTATTACTTGCAACAAATCAGGAGGACATGGGGTTGGGGTAGTTCCCCAAATAGAGCCTCTCTGAACAAAGGTGAATACTGGGCTTTTATTGGGCTGGTCAGCTGAGTCATTACATATAAAGGGGGAGTAAAGAGAGCCAGGACAGTTGCCTGGCATACTTCTACCTATATCACATGTATAGAAAAGTGCAAATAAACTCCTTCCTGAGCAGGATTTTTAGTATGCTAATGAGGGGAGTAATCCAACTTCAATCCAACTCAAGCATTAGCATCACTGCATCCAACCCGGTTTTCTTTGGTTGGGGCTGAGCTTCTTCCTATAACTTTTTGAAACAAGAGCTCAAGGTACAACACTTACAAGTGGGTACTTTTTGACCGTGTGTACCCCAAAACCTGGAGACACTGGATTACAGAATAACAGACTTAAAGTGACTCAAGTTCTAGTTGTTCATCTTTAGATGGTAAAGATGACTGTACTGTCCTTGCTTATTTCCAATCTACTGTTTAAACTCTGGTATATCTAATACCACAGAGGCTAGAGATACAACCTTTGATCAAAGTGAGTGAATTCAAATAATCTCTTACTAACCTGATCTGGAAACAAACGTGGTGTTGAATGTGTACATATCAGCTGTATGTTGAGAATTCACTATGAGTAGGAGTTCTCTAAAACACTTCCACATAGAATGCAATGATTAAAAATAAGTAATAAAAATGTGCAAATTTAAAACATGTATATGCTTTGAATTATATATATATAAATAAATTATATATATACACACAATGAAAACTGAACAACAACCCTCAGCCATTATTTAAAAGGGAAATCAACAAAAGATTTTGGGGGAAGGAAGATTATTTTAGTACTAACATAATGAATTGCCAGGAAACAATGACAGCACAGACAACCAACTTTTAGTTGTAATTTGAGAAAAATTATTTCAGATAATACATTCCTTTGTTACCTGAATGGAGGGCAGACCACTCCTTCCATTCTACTCTTGGTACGCACCACTTCGTAAACTGTCTTATTGCTTTGAATTATATATTTTTCCCTTCATGTACAATCTATGATCCATTGGCCATCAAAACCTGACCTATTTGAAGTAGTAGCAATTCAACATTAAACCTTGACTAGTCTTAAATTATATCTTGGGGCTTCATGTTATATGCTACCGAGTGACCGCCCAAGTTCCTTACCCATGTGTGGGTAGACAGTAGCTCCTTGCTTCAACATGTTCCCAAAACACATTGCACAGGAGAGAGCATCAGAGCACCAATTCTGTAAGACAACTGGGAAATAATGTCATAATTTTGAGCTGAATCAGGGAAGATTATTAAATATATTTTCCATGTGCTTTGAAAATATATGCAAATTCATGTGAAAAATTCTTCAATGAGACCAATCAATTTGGTGTAGAGAGTAAAGCAATCAGTGTTTGCCATTTTGTTTGAACTCTAAAAGAAAGTTAATTAAGGTTTTTTCATCAAACTGTATTCTTCTTTAGGCTTATAAGGTACAATGAAGAGGAAGTAAAGCGAGAGTGAATATATCAGTGGATAAACGCAAAGTTGTTTTAGTATTTAGACTGTGGCAGCCTCTAGAAAAGACACTGACATGAGAAAAGCCATTAAAAATGTTAAAAATAAGAGGTGAGTTAAATAGATTAGACGGATGGATGATGGATAGATAGATAGATAACAGGTAGTAGACAGATTGATAGAGACAGAGAGATAAGATAGATTTAGATAATAGGTAGGTAGACAGATGATAGAGACAGAGATAGGTAGGTAGGTAGATAGATAGATAGATGATAGATAGATAGATAGATAGATAGATAGATAGATAGACAGATAGATAGATGGATGGCATGAAGATGGTTGAGGTGACTACAACCTACGCTTCTTTCTGAAGTTTCTGGAATAATTGTTCATTTTCCAAGTGACTGCTCAATACGACATTGCTCTGTTAAGTAATTTAAAGACTGGTGCAAGTACAGAAAACATTGCCATCTGCTTTGTTTCTTCTGGTCTTGATTATAATGTTACTTTCTTTTCAGAGGCTGTATTGTGAAACACTTATTATTCACCATTATTTCTTGCAATGATTATCATTTATGTCCAACAGTGCAGAACCGAATAATGTCTTGATTGATTGACTGATTAATGTAGTTTTTGTAGATAATAGGGGACAAAGAGTCTGAGAAGATTTTTTTGGAAATGTAAAAGTAATTATATTTTCTACTATATTTGAGACCCAAAGATCACTGTACTGATAATTTTAGTGAATAAATTATCAAATATAATAAGGAGCTTGTTTATTCTATCAAACATTTGATTTCAGAACTGGTGCTTGCTTTCACTTTTGAAATTTTACACAAGCTAAATCAAATCCTCTATATTTGTAACAAAATTAATTGTCCAAGTTAAATTTATTTTAGGATAACCCTGATCTTTTTCAAACTGCAATTTAAAATTTACTGATCATACAGAACTGAATTGATTTTTAATGATCATTCTGAAGAAGTAATTAAAATTTAATTACTATTTCTGAAAGAGAGGGTTTTTATCAGGACTTTTTTCAGACAGGACAATAATTATTTCATTTTTTGAAATGTTTATAATTAAAAAATAATAATTACATATATTAATGGGGTACAATGTGATGCTATGTATATACACTGTTGAATGATTATATCAAGCTGATTATCATATCCATCGTCTCCCATACTAATCTTTTTTTTTGTAGTGAGAACGCCTAAAATCTGCACTGTTAGCAATTTTGAAATATACATTATCATTAATTATGGTCACCATACTGTGCAATAGATCTCAATAATTATTCCTCCTAACTGAAATTTTGTACTTTTTGATTGACATCTCTGCCTCAGCCTCTGCTAAACACCATTCTACTCTCTATTAAGTTTGATGTTTTTTAAATTCCATGTGTAAGTGAAATCATAACAGTATTTGTCTTTCTCTACCTGGCTCATTTCACTTAGCATAACTTTCTCCAGGTACATTCCTGTTGTTGCAAATGACAGAATTTGCTTCTTTTTTTTTTTAAGGCTGAATTTTATATATATATATATATATATATATATATTTATGGAGAGAGAGAATATATAATATAGTATACTATATCATACATATGGGATATATAGTATGGTATATGTATATATAGTATATATAAATAAAATATATAAATAGTATATATTATATATATTACTGTATATATACCACATATATATGTATACTATATACTATATATAGCAGAGAAATGGACAGTCTCAGGTTACTAATATATATAAATAGTACATAAATAAATAGTATATATACTATATATTGTATGTATACTAATACATGATATATAATTATATATAGGTGTATATAAAATATAAGTATATATAGCTGAATATACAGTCATGTAGTATACTAATATAGTATATATAGTATATATAATATAGTATACTTATATATACTATTTATATATAAGTATCCATTCATTAACTCATAGACACTTAGGATGGTTCCATGTCTTGCCTTTTGTGAATAATGCTTCAAAGAACATGGAAGAGGAGCTATTTCTTTAACAGTTGATTTCAAATCCTTTGGATATGGACACAGAAATGAGATTGGTGAATTCTAGGGTAATTCTATTTTCAGTTATTTGAGGCACCTCCATATCGTTTTCCATAATTGGCTGTACCAGTTTATATTCTTGCCAAGACCATACAGGTGTTCCCTTTACTCCACATTCTCACCAACATTGGTTATCTTTTGTCTTTTTGATGTTAGCTATTCTAACAGGTGTGAGCTGATATCTCACTGTTGTTTTAATTTTCATTTCTCTGACAATTAGTGATAGTGAGCATTTTTTCATAAACTGGTTAACCATTTGTATGTCTTCTTTCAAGAAACGTTTATTTAAATTCTTTAACCATTTTTTAAAAATTTGATTGTTTTCTTCCTAAAAGATTGTTTGAGTTCCTTGTATATTTTGGATATTAACTCCTTATCAGATGTGTGGTTTGCAAATATTTCCCCTGCTCTGGTTTGTCTCTTCGGCACAGAAATGGACAGCCGCAGGTTACCACCTGTATGATCATTATTTTAAATACAAGCAGGAAAAGCTTTTGGATTCCAAAATTTCAGTCTATATGATTGAAAAAGTTCCAAAGTAAAATTGAAACATTGACTGGATTGGGGATTAAGCTATTCATTCCTCTGCCATTAAAACGATGTAGTTTTTATTCATGAATCTATGAAGTTAAGTGCATAGTCATCACTTTTAGTACATTCTTATCCATTGAAACCCTGTAAGAATTTATGGGAAAATCTATGTAAACAAGCTTTAAATAAGACAATATTCCAATACCAAAAATCAGAATTTAGGCATAGGTGCTATATTTATAATTCTTAAGTAATTTTCATGTATTTCACAAATTTAAAAACTCATGTTATAAAACAGCTTAATTCTTTTTACTCTCTGTGTATGAGGAAGGAATTAAAATTTTGTAATATAAACCTCCCAAAAATTATTCAAAATATTTCTAAAATAAACTGTTTTAGCTTCTTGGAGAGATTATGTAATGTCAAATTTTCTTTCCTTTTTTAAACAATAAAAATCATTGTGGCTTTGGATTTTTAATTGATAAATAATAACCGTATACATTTATGGGGTGCATTTATGGTATACAATGTATATATGTATCTAATTGCACCCCATATTGTACATTGGATTACAATCTGTATCCATTATACAAATTATACCCCAATGTACAATATGGGGTGCAATTTGATACATGTATACATTGTGGAATGAGTAAATCAAACTAATATATCCATTACCTTACATAGTTATCATTTCTTTGTGGCACAAACATTTCAAATTCATTCTCTTAGCTATTTTGAAGTACATATTATTATTAACTCTAGTCACCTAGTGTGCAATGGATCACCAGGAATTATTCCTCTTGTCTAACTGAAGCTTTGTACCCTTTGACCAACATCTCCCCCTTTTCCTCCCACCCTCTCCCATACTCTGGTAGCCATCATTCTGCTTTCTACCTCTCTGAGTTTGAATTTTTAGATTCCACATATAAATGAGATCATGTAGTATTTGTCCTTCTGTGTCTGGCTTATTTCACTTAGTATAATGGCTTCATTTTCTAAAATAAATGTTTAAACCAAAGGTTTCAATACTTAACACACAAACAAGTACTGTGTGATTCCATTCTATATAAATAAAGTCCAAGAACAAGCAAAGTTGATCAAAGAAAAGAGACAAGAAACTTTCAGTAGTGCTGGACATATTCTTTAATCTTTGTGGAGGCCACACAGGGATATAGATGTGAACAAATTCACTAAACTATGCAGTCAATATTAGAGCCCCTGGCTGTACATGTGTTATGCAGTAACGAAGTGCACGTACACACTCATTCATTCACACACAGGAGTAGTAATCTATGAAGTGACAACACAACACAGTGAATACTGTTTTCATGGCAAAGTTGCAATAAGACAAATTACATTATTTTTGCAGTGTAAACAGTTATCTTCAATTAAATGCACCAAGTGTGCTAGAATATATTGGATAATTCAGAATGAATACCTATACTGCAGGTGCTGAAATCAAGAGAGAGACATTCCCATTGAAGTATTGTAAGAATTCTGTTCCCTCTCTGCCAGTTGCTGTCATGAGAGATCACTGAAATATGGTAGCATTTTCTAATATTTACTGCATGAGGATGGAACAAAAATGCTTTCAGTGAAATGATAAAAGGCTACCAGAACTAAACAAAACAAAAGTGGTTAGGCACAGTGGCTCATGCCTGTAATCCCAGCACTTTTGGAGGCCAAGGCAGAAGAATTGCTTAAGTTCAGGAGTTCAAGACCAGCGTGGGCAAGATAGCAAGACCTCCACCTCTACAAAAAAAAATATTTACAAGTAAAAAAATTTAGCTGGGCATGATGGTGTGTGTCTGTAGTCACAGCTATCAGGAGGCTAATATTCATCTTCAGGATTTCAGGGGTCAGGCTAAGATCCTGAGTTTCCAATAAGCACCCAGGTGATAGTAATGCTACTGGCCTACACACCATATGTTGAGTAACAAGGTCTTAGATTAAAATATACTTGGGCCCACTAACATTGATTAGTGTATGACAGAAAGACAAAATACAAAAATAAACAAAAACATAGAAGGCAAAATGTTAAAGTCAAGGTACAAAGTATTGTTGTAAGGAAAGTATTTGAATTTTCAATATATTCAGCCCTGGAGGAACAGCTTCCCACTACCACTTATTTACTGTTTCTGTTATAAAGTGACTGTAATAGCCCTTCAATTATAGAGCTGTTTCAGTAATAGCATCTGCTTCATTGTAACAGCAGTTTTATTAAACTAATAGTTGTTAGCATCAAGACACCATTACAGTAAATTACATTTATAATTATGGCTCTAAATATACTCAGGTTGCAAACAATTATTAAAAATTTCCACCCTAATCATTTACCTTTCCTGAAGCTTTCCTCCTATCTCATAGACACTGTAAATATGTGTTAGTGTATGCAGGCTTTTCTATGTAGCTGCTTTCCTATATCCCATACAGTTATTCAAACTGATGCCTGGTGAGTCTAGAAACTTGTGTCCCTAGCTCAGAGAGTAGCTAATTAGAACTCCTTCCCAATCTCTACTGCCCACAATCTGGGTCATCTCCATGTTTAGTGCCTTGATCAGAAATAATTTATTGTCTGGTTGTGCATGGCTTTGAGGAAGGCACAATATAAAGAAAAGTCCATATAAGAAATGTGCACATTAAACATCAATGCATAACAAACACCCCAAAGTGTAGTTACTTAAGCTAAAAACTATTTGTTATCACTGCAGTCAAGATAGCTGAGAGCGCTTACCTAGATTTGGCTCATCTAGGCAGGTTAGTTGAGGTGGCTCTGGTCCACATCATCTGTATTAGTCTGTTCTCATGCTGCTAACAAAGACATGCCCAAGAATGGGTAATTTATTAAGGAAAAAGGGTTAATGGACTCACAGTTCCACATGACTGGGGAGACCTTACAATCACGGCAGAAGGCAAAGGAGGAGCAAAGTCACATTTTACATGGCAACAGGCAAGAGGGCATGTGGGGGAGAACTTCCCATTATAAAACCATCAGCTCTTGTGAGTCTTATTCACTAACATGAGAATGGCACAGGAAAGATCCGCCCCAGTGATTCAATTACTTCCCATCAAGTGTCTCCCACAACACGTGGTAATTGTGGGAGCTACAATTCAAGGTGAGATTTGGGTTGGGACACAGCCAAACCATATCATCATCTCACATGCCCCCTCCGAGCCTAGGGCCTCCTGGCAGGGCCCAAGCACATGAGAACACATTCAATCATGACAGCACATTTCAGGCCTCCACTTGATTGCTTCTGATAATATTACATTGGCCAAAGCCAGTCACATAGTTAAGCCCAAACTGTATTCATTTTGCACACACTGAGGCCAAAGCAAGTCATATGGCCAAGATCAACATAAATGGAGCAAAGAAGTGTCATCTCCTATGAAAGCAAACAGAAATGAGTGATCATTTTAGGATAACAACCTACTCTATCAGAGATAGTTTCCCTTTTATACATGTAAATACAATAATATCTAAAGTCTCTGAGTTTATTTTCAGAACATTCTTACTAGCCATGGCCATATTTAGCCAAATTACAAACACTGGGATTGCTTAGTTTCTTTTAGAATCTTAGGATTTTATAGAAAGTGAGAAATTATGGTCCTAACATCCATATATATATATATATATATATATATATATATATATAT
>NW_016107346.1:4316688-4386316 GCF_001604975.1 Cebus imitator | reverse complement strand
TATATATATATATATATATACACACACATATACATATATATTCTGTGTTGATGGTACATATTACTAGTCAGTCACCTGTAAGAGGTTTTTAACTAAAGTCTTTGGCAAGATAGATAGATAGATAGATGTAGTTGAGTCATGGTCAAGGCAGCAAGGGTATTCACTCAACAAGAAAACCGTTGATCACATATTTCCTATGTGCCCCTTGTTACGGCTATACTGATAAGTATAACACAGTTCCAGGCTTTACAGTTCTTAGAGTGTTTACAGACAAATGAGTAAGATGCTCAATACAAGGTGTTAGGTCTTGTGTATCAGGTGTATGTCAGAGCTCACAGGGAGTGAGTTTAACCACTAGACAGCAGAGTGGCTGCTAGAGCTGACTCAAGAAGGATCAGAAAAAATTCTCAATAGGGGGTTGGGCATTCCACATATGGAGATGACATCAGGCTGCATTCAGGGAGCCACAAGTAATGGCATAGAAGTGTTTGTGTCTGATATCCCCTTCCTGACATCCCACAACCTAGAGTGGGACCTAGACACTGACGGGGGCCTGTGTGGTGATCCTAGAGCCAAGTGAAGATACAGGAACAAAACAGAATTTATTGCAACCCAGAAAGATATGAAACAAAGGTGGTTGTTCTGAAGGCATTACCTACATTTGAAAATGCTGGGTGTTGTGCCGAACCCTTATTATCAGGAAGGCACAAGATTCAAGAGGCCAAAGAAGAGACCAAGAGCCAGCAAAGGAGATATGGGATTTTGTTAGGGGCTCACGTACAGGGGAAAGAGTCCAGTGGTGGCGGGCTAGGTCAGATAACCTCATAGCCATAGGCAGTGGGCAGGGTGGGAAAACAGCAACTGCTAGCAAACAGCATGCACTTTATACAGCATTTCCACTTAACACCCTCCCCCTAAAGACCTCCACTTGGCAACCTTCATATTGTAACCTAAAACTCTAGGCCTTAACCCCCTGTATGGCCAGTGTTCCAGTGTTCCATAGGACTGGATGGGATGAGGGCTCAGATGGTCCTCATGGACAAAGAACGAATCTCTGGGTTGGCTCCTACTGGATTCCCTAGTTCAAAACCCACACTGGGGTATGTCTGCCATACAAGGTCTTTCTAAGGGTATGCTTAAGTTATTGCTATCAGGTATGTTTATCCTACACCAGATTGGTGAGACAATGAGGTCATCAGTCAGAGCCACATAAACTTGACACCATTAAAAGTTTATCTTCCTGTGAGTGGGATTAGTCTGATTCAGGATAGAGGGAAATGGAGAAAGAGGGTCCAACAAACCCTGTGTAGCAGAAACAGCTCTACCAACACTCAAGTTCTCTTCTTCCTGGACACACAATGAGCTGCATTACCTAGCCGCCCTTGTAATTATGGGACATATGCCTAATCCCTGGTCAATGGAATGTGAGTGGAAGTGGTGGACCCCACCTCTAGTCCCAGCCCAATCCCAATAGATGCAGAGAAGCCCAAGACCTAGAGGAGAGCAGAGGGGCCAGTTGGAAGGAGTCCAGTTCTTGAATGACTGCAGAGAAGAGAACCACCTCTTTCTCAACTGATCTGGGCTATAATATATTCTTAGAAATTAAACTATATGGCCAGGTACAGTGGCTACACCTATTAACCCAGGGCTTTGGAAGGCTGAGGTGCGAGGATTGCTTGAGGCCAGGAGTTTGAGATCATGCTGAGCAACATAGTGAGACCAAATATATATTTTTAAATTATATATTTAAAAATATATAATATTTTTATTTATGGTGTTGTGGTGCATGCCTGTAGTCCTGGCTACCTGGGAGGCTGGAAGATCACTTGATCCCAGGAGTTTGAGGTTACAGTGAGCTATAATTTTGCCACTGCACTCCAGCCTGGGTGACAGAGCGAAATCCTATCTCAAAGCAAATAAAATAGGATAATTTTTTTAAAAAGAAATTAACTTTTCTCATGCCTCTTAGATTTGGGAATTGTTTCTTAGCCTTAGTTGTCTACATTGACTAATGAATCTGGTCATGGCTTAGTTTGACTGTCATCTTTTCTCTCCCAGCTTCAGGAATACTATATGTTTAGGAATATAGAATTTATTTCACAGCTCACAAAGGAGCCTCTTAAAGAGGTGAAATGTAGGATAGAACTGACAAAAGAAAACCCTACTGGGGAGAAAATGTCAAGTAAAGACTGAGTATTCATTTCTACTCTTTGCTAAAGAGCAGTTAATGTTTTCACAGTTTTGGTTCAGAACATTGTCAGTTTCAGAGAAAGGTTTCATTAGTTTATCCATAAATTTGCTCATCCTGTACTTATTGGGCATCTACTAGTATGCCCAATGGTGTCCTCACCATTTTTGGCACCAGAGACTGGTTTCTTTAAAGACAATTTTTCCATGGACCAGGGCAGCAGGTTGGGAGGGCTGATGAGTTCAGGATGATTCATTGGAGTGCATTACATTTATTGTGCACTTTATGTTATTATTACACTGTAGTTTATAATGAAATAATTATACAACTCACCATAATGTAGAATCAGCGGGAGCTCTAAGCTTGTTTTCCTGCAACCAGGTGGTCTCATCTGGGGATGATGGAAGACAATGAAAGATCATCAGGTGTTAGATTCTAACACCTGATTCCCAGGGTAAATAAAGGCAGGAGACACATTAGGGTCCAAATACAGAACTCTACACTCTTACTTGACTGACACACCAAAATAATATGCAAATATTACTATGTAGTATTTATGTTTTGCTTCTCCCCCCAAAATTCCCATGTGAAAATAAATTTTCTATGACCTATATAGTGTCTTTTTGCTTAATCATTTTAAGGCAGTACGGGGACATCATGTATTAAGAATGATATAACGTAGATTGGAGCATGTAATGTAGATCCCTTGCATGCAAAGTTCCCAATAGGGTTCTTGCTACTATGAGAATCTAATGCTGGGGACCGTCTGACAGGAGACAGAGCTCAGGTAGTAATGCGAGCAAGGGGTAAATGCGAGCAGGCTGTAAATACAGATGAAGCTTCACATGCTTGCCTGCTCCTCATCTCCTGCTGTGTGCAGCCTGGTTCCTAACAGGCAATGGACTGGTAGCCCATGGCCCAGGGTTTGGGGACTCCTGTACTACAGCATGCCATACAAAATGCCTGCTGGGGTTGGAAACAAAGTGAAAATAGACACAATCCTTACTTTCTCAGTAGTTTACAGATTGGAGAGTAAGAAAGACATTACAACTGTGGTGAATATTATAGAGGAGTAGTAGACAACGTGTGTGTGAGTGCATTTAGTATGCAGCTGGGAGACACTTATGGGAGGAAAAGATAAGGAGAAACTCTGATGAAGGGCATGTAAGCTGACATCAGAAAGAAGAGTAATAGTAAACTAGATAAGGAGTAGATGAGGAAGTAGGAGGTACAAAATTCAAAACAAAACACAGAATATCACCCACAACAAAGCCCTCTTTATTTTGTGTGCTCCCTCTCCCTCATAGTGATTGACAATTTGAGGAAGGGGAGTATTCTTAGGGATCAAAATATTTTTGTATAACTGCTTCCATTTTGTATAATTGCCTAGTTTCCCAGGGTAAATAAAGGCAGGAGACACATTAGGGTCCAAATACAGAACTCTACACTCTTACTTGACTGACACACCAAAATGATATGCAAATATTACTATGTAGTATTTATGTTTTGCTTCTCCCCCCAAAATTCCCATGTGAAAATAAATTTTCTATGACCTATATAGTGTCTTTTTGCTTAATCATTTTAAGGCAGTACGAGGACATCATGTATTAAATCCTGGAGAATTTTTAGTTTTCAGATTTCTTGTTGGGTATTTCCCAATGAATAATGTGCAAAGGGAGTTGATATTTGGGCCAGAACCATCACTTTAAGCATCTCTGTATTATAAGAAATCCTCAGGCTACTTAATGTAGCTTTTTTTTTAAAGCATAAATGCTTTAAAGTTTATTTTTTAGTAAAGAAGGAATTGCATTTTTTTCAAACCTGGCAGGCCCAGAGAAAAGCTATCTAGAAAATCACACTTAGGTGACAGCATGATAAAAAAAAAAAAAGTCCCTTTAGGGGCCATTAGCACTTTGCCTGAAGAAAAACTGTTGGTGGTTCTTCTTAACTTTTTAACTGACAGAAGCAGCACTGTTGGAAAGCTCTTGGTAAAACCAATAGAGGTAAAGCAGTTTATTTTGGAATCTCATGTTAGGAATTTCAGGATATTCCACTGGTTAATTTTAATTTAGCATCCTTATTATTGCAATTTCCATCGTAAATAGATATATAATATTTGTAATAGGTGGTGAGACAAAGACTGGAGTTTGGATATATCATAGAAATCTATATACTAAACTTCTGTTTAGCTCTTCTGCCAGTTAACCATGGCCAACTGATTTTTTTTTCTGTGTTAACCTCCTCCATAAAGTTTAAGATTTGAGTAACAATCTATGAACATCTGTTCCTAATAGTACTTTATTAAAGTACAATTTACCTTAGTAAAATACACAAATGTTAAATGTATATCACATAGAACTTAAAAATATATACACATTTAACAATCATCCAAATCAAGATATGGAACATCACCCCCAAAATTCCACGTTGCCCTGTTTTAGCTAACCACTCCACGACCAAAGGCAACTGCTATCCAATTTCTATGGATATAAATAACTTTTATTTCTTTTCAACTTCCTATCAGTGGGGCCATATAGTATGTGGTTTTTAGGGTCTTTCTTCTTTTACTCAAAATCTGTGCATTTTGAGGATTTCTGAAACGTTAAGGATAGCCCAGGGCTTCTGCAAATGTCAGGTGGACATACAACTCAATTTATATAAACACTGTTGGAATTAAGCTAATATTTGTTAACCTGAAAGTTCCTGATTATCATGCAGTGTCCCTAGGCAGGGACTCTGTTAAGTTAGCTATACAATATCTAAGAAAACTGTCCTGAGACAAATACAGAAATAAAATCACAGGCAATAGCAGATATATCTAAGCTTCTTATACATAAGCTCATCCTAAGTACTCTTGAGGTGTAAAAGAAAAGGCTAATTATAAATTATTCTCATCCATTTATTGAGGCTGTTCCCTTAAGGGCTAACTCTAGGTAATGCTTCATTAACCTTGTATCAGTTACTTGTTCTTGAAGTTTAAAAATTCATTTTTTTTCATAATTTTTATTAATTCAGTTAGGCCCTCCTTCTCATTTGTACAAATTAGTAAGGTGTCAACCTGCATGTGAAGTTCTGGAGATTAATCTTAAGACTTACAGAAGGGGGAAAAAAAGAATAAAGTTATTGAGGGACTACATGCTAATGGTGAAGATACTTTCACCCACATTAACAAATTAAATTATTTCAGTAGGCCCTGCAGGGTGGCTCATGCCTGTAATTCCAGAACTTTGGGATGCTCAGGTGAGTGGATTGCTTGAGCCCAGGAGTTCAAGAACAGCCTGGTGGAGAAAACTAGTCTCTATAAAAAATACCAAAAATTAGCTGGGTGTGGTAGTGTGTGCCTCTCTCCCAGTTACTTGCGAGGAGTGGGAGAATCACTTGAGCTCAGGAAGTCAAGGCAGCAATGAGTTGTGATCATGCCACTGCACACCAGCGTGGGCAATGGAATGAGACTTTGTCTCAAAAAAAAAATCCTTTCAATAAATTGTGATTCACAGAATCCAGTACATCCAATGGTGTGCTGGTGCAAATACATTGGTACTTAATCATAGGCTGCCTTCTAAAAGTTCACCTCTAACTCAGTTATTTTATCATAGAAACACCGATATATAACTAAAGAACATTTTGTAGAATAGTAAAGGTAAGCCTGCTGTGTGTATAATTTACAATATCATCAAATGTTAAAAGCTGTTGATCATAAGAGGCACTCCTGTTTCTGTAACCAATAAATAAAGGGAGAAAAAGACATTTCTGAGATGTTAAAATATGAAAAGATATATCTTAGAATTCATGAAATACAGTATTTGTGTGGGACTGGAAATCCTGGCTATCAAGAATGTGGTTAAGAATCAGGGAGGGGAGGAGAAGCAAGGGCTTAGAACAACTGAAATATTCATTCAAAACCATTTGCAGCAGACTTGGGAAAATTGATAGATGTTCCAAGACTCAGCAGCCCTGGACCACTACCAACAACCAAAAGGAAGTGGAGGCTGAAAAATCTCAAGGAAAGGGTAAAATTGTGAATTGCATTTCAACCACACAAAAACCAAAGTTCAGGAGTGTAAAATATATTCTCCTTCTTTCTTAACTGAAGACTTTTCCATTGTAGCAAATGTGATCAGGCAGGACATTGCCTAAATCACTAGGACAGTGGGTGCCGGCACTAAAGCTGGAACCTGAAAATGCCTCCAGAAGATTGTCCTTGAGGGACTAGAGTCACCTTCTCCCATAGTAGGCAGTCCCCTACATCCCCATGCATCCTAAAGCTGATAAGCAAGGACTCTCTGATCCTGTGGTGTGAAAACTCAGTCCTCTTGTCTCAAGGATACACAGGTAGAGATGCAATGTTGTTTCCGAGCCACGGTTGGGTTGAACACACATCTTGCTTCCTTTCTTCCCTTCCAAGTTTTTCCTGAGAGTCTTTCTTTAATAAATCATTTTCTAAGAATCTCTATTACCTCTCCATCTCAGGCACTGCTTCTAGGGCAACCCAACCTAACACACCCATTTTATCTATGACATCATCCTCATTCTGGCTGTGGTTAACGCTAACAGTTGTCTTCTCCTGAGAAGGAAAAAAGCCATTCAAAATGGATCAATAAAATTCAAAGCCTATTATCATTCAAGCACCCCATGCTCTACACTTCCTCCCCAACTGACACACATGGTCAAGCAGAATGCAATGCCCTTTTCTTGGAACCCAGAAAAGTCAAATTAAGGAAAATGAGTTTGGAACTATGAAATGGTCTCCTGTGAAAAGAAAGCAGACACTATGATTTTAAGTATGAATAATTGGAAAACAAGGCATTGAATAGTCTTAATTACAATAAGTATATGAAGCTTGCATTAGTTTTAATTACAATTAATATAAGAAGTTTTAAAAATAAGTTGTCTAAAAGACAGAAAAGTGTGTCCTTGCTTGTACATTATTCCAAATATAGGAGGATAATTAAGACTATGAAACGAAGGCTTATCTTTATTTGAGACTAATTTACTGAGGCAAGAAAGTTGGTGGGGTGGGGTGATGCCCCTGCTTCTCAAATAAGGAAATCTTAAATCTATGCCAGTCAATTGCACCGGCATTTTAGTGAAACGGTGTAATGTGTGGGCCAAGCTATCAAATAAAATGTTGGCCATAGAGCGTGATTCATGGTCCTCAATGGAATCAGCAGTTGAGGATAAGATTATTGTAGATGCTCATCATCCTCTACAGAAGTGATTAACTGAGAGCTTATATCTCTGAAAGGGTCATATAATCCTTGGACAAAGGGGGTAGTAGGCCTGTTATCCCTGATGCCTTTATTTATCCACCCATCTAAACAACTCTTCCCTCAATGTTTGCTGAATGCCAACTCTGTGCCAGGAACTAGTCTAGACACTAGGGATATGGTAGAAAGAGAATGTATGAGGCTCAGGAAGTTGCGATTTAGTGAGAATTCAAAAGAAAGTTTAGCAAGTATGTGGAGAAAAAATTAGTTTCAAAGGAAGTTTTGTAAATGATCCTGATCATACCAAATATATATACAGGTATTGATCGACTTACCACCTATGCAACTTACAACCATTCAACTTTATGACCACAATCGCTAGCCACGACTGCTCCGCGTCTGGCAGCGCAAACATTGCCCAACTGGGAGTACGACAGTGCGGACCAGCTTTCAGCAGCACTACCATCTCCGCGTGCACCATTGCAACTGTACATATAGCCTACTCAACTTATGACCAAATCGTGTTACAACCGGTCCGCAGTCCCAACCGTGGTCGTAAGTCGAGCACTAGCTGTATATATATATGTATATGTATTTATATATGGAGAAAGACAACATTTCCAAAGAAAAGAGAAAGAAAGGAAAAGCACATGATCATGAATGAATCTAATAGTATGGGAGTCTGATTGAAAGTCTCAGGGAAGACCTGAGATACAGTGAATGGTTGACCATAGAGATGCCAGTGGACATCAGTTGGGTTACTGAAGAAGAGTTTTAAATCCATGTGGACAAATGAAATTTACTCAGAGTTTAGTGTATTAAGATGACTCAGATAAATGTGCATTGGGAGGGAAGAAGATGCTTGTGCATTTTCAGAGTTAAGAACTAGAGACTCTGTGTGCCTGCAAAATACCCAGTGAGACACAGAGAAAGCAGCTCCAGAGATCCAGCACCATGCCACCCAGAGGCCTGCGTGGGGAGCTTGTGTTTGTGGAATCAGCTGGGTGGTGTTGGTATGTGAAATTTCCTATTAACTAAGTAATTAATTGGTTCATCAACTAATTAATCTTAAAATACTAAAAGGCGTCCAACAAACATTTCAAAATTTGATGTAAAATTTGAAAAATACTTGGGAAAATTAAAATACAGAAGACAAAATCTTCATTTATTTCAATGCTATATATTAAAAGCCTTCATACCCAAAAGTGCAAGATTGTTATTAAATATGTTTATATACTCCAGTCACAACTATAACATTCTATAAACTAACATTAGAGAAGACAAAGAAAAATAAACATTAAAATACAGCCATATGGCTCTAGCAATTCAGAAAATTCAGTAAATCATGAGAAGAATGAACCTGCTGGGTTGTTTTTACATTTTTCTTTTGAGGGAGGGGAAGGGTGTACTAGGAGTTTTCTCTTTGTTTTTATTTTGTAAGTTCTTTTTGCAGGCTACCTAAGCCTAGGTCAGTTGTTTTTAATAACTTTATTTTGCTAATCAGTCATGGCACTTGTTTCTCTCCTTAAATGCAAATTAGAATGAGAACAACATTGTAAATGTGTCCTTGTCTTCTCAAGGTCATGTTTGGCCAGCAGT
The DNA here is from genome assembly GCF_001604975.1 of Cebus imitator. Taxonomy (NCBI): domain Eukaryota; kingdom Metazoa; phylum Chordata; class Mammalia; order Primates; family Cebidae; genus Cebus; species Cebus imitator. Next base: position 4,377,322 of record NW_016107346.1, on the reverse strand, counting down.
ATCAGTCAGGGTTTTTTTTTTTTTTTTCCCCTTTTATAAGCAGGCAGCCATGTTCTGATTAAATATTTATAAGTCTAGTTGAGTAAAGTTAAACGGAGCAGAAGATGCAATTAAGAAGTAAAACCAAGTGTCAAACTGCAGGGACTCCTAAATGACTCAAGACCTTGGGATCATCACACTTTTCTTTAATAGTCTTTGTAAGCCGGAGTTGTTTTGTTTGTATGAGAAGTGACAGTGCTTTCTAAGATTTACTGATCCCTGTTTAGAAGTTATCTAAAATTAATATTTGAGTAACTCATACCCTCTCCATTTTCCCCAGAAATAGTTTTACTATAGGGGTGACATGTAGGAGAAGGAGGTAGTGACTGTGTACTGCCACAGCTGATTACATTACTGCACCCACCTCCTAGTGCCTTGCAGGCACCTTTGGGGCTTGCTAAGAACCTTTGGAGAAGTGTAAGCAGAGGTTAATTGTTCAACCACCTGCTTTCAGAAGATATAAATTTTATACATGTAAAATAATTGTAGAAATCATGATTAATAACTTATATCCTTTTGGTTACTTTTACAAAGCCTTCCAGTATCCAGAAGGAAACTGTTGACAGTGACATTTATATAGAGGAAAAAGAAGTAATTTTTCAATCTCAAATTGAAGGGCAATGGATAGAGAGGGGAACATAAATTCATTATAAAATATCCTCTTAATATATATAAAAAGCAAAAAAATATATATATTTAAAGCAAAAAAAATATATATATATAAAAGCATATATAAAGCAAAAAAAAAAAAAAAGGAGCTAATTGCAGACCAATTATGGGAAACCCTGACCTTGACAGAAGGGCATGCTATTTATTTATAATCAGTGTTAAGAATTTAGAAGCATTTGCAAGGTTTGCATTTATTTGGGGTTGAAATGTCATAAATATTTGTCAGCATGGTAATATTCTAGTTAATTTGATTTTTGTGCTGATAAGGCCAAGTTCAAATAATCAATCTCAATTAGGCTGATTAGTTTCACACTAAAAAACTGTACTGAGGGGACACAATTTACTCAAACCCTAATTGACCATGTTGTGCCTTTGGGCACAGAATGATCTTAAAAAGGAGAAATCAGGGAAATAACTGTACCCAAACACTGAAAAAACTGACTTAATTTTCCTGTTTTTACCAACAATCAGTTATGCTACTGTCAACTGGTTAAAGTAGAACTTTAGAGAAAAATCAACTCTGGGGAGTCTCTTAAAAATACCTGAATGAAATGAAATAAAATTTGTAAAATTCTCTCAAAAAATTGAAAAAAGTCAAAATTTTTGTTTGTTTGGGTGCTAGAGGATGATGTTGAGTAGTTCTACTCTGTTAGCTCTTTCTGTAGCTCTATTCTGTTAAATTGTTATGACACTCGTTCAGTTCCTGAAAAAAATTGGGATTGAATATCAATTTTTATATTATTTTCTAAAGCATCAGTATACTTGAAGCCTGTGTTACTCTTAATGGTTACCCTTAAAATGAAAGAATAGTTGTTACTTTTGGAGGAGGATAGTAACCAGGATAGGAATATGAGTGGCTTATGAAACACACTAAATGTCCTATATCAAGACTGGAGTAGAGATACCTGAGTATGAACTTTGTGAAACTTTATTGACTTACACACTTATGATTTATGCACATACAAGTTTAATTCCTTTATACTCTAATTTTTTTAAGTTGTAAAAATACCTTTATACTCAAAAAAAAGGTTGGACTCCTGTGTTCATTTCTATAAATAAAGTTGTCATACAGACCTGAAATTTTATTTGAGTACTGGCTCTATCCTTTTCTTTTGATGATGATGTTTCTTTGATATATGCATTTTTATCAAATGTATCTAATTTGATGTTACTTTGATGCATTTTTACCTAGTTTTTAACTGGGACCTTGTTTCTGTAGTATAAAAATCTATTTGCAATTTCTACTCTGCTATACTATTTAATGCCTCCTTCTCATTTGGAACTAGAAAATCACATGGGTTAAATGGTGTCCAGCTGCCTTCAGAGATAAGCCCAGGCTTTGATTTATTAATATCTTTTCATTGGCCTTTCCTGGGCAACAAACATCTGACTGTCCTCCCATTTGGTAAAATATTTAGTGTAAGAGTAGCCTTGACCCACAGTATAGTTGTTGAATCCATGCTGTTTTTCAGACATTGGCTGCTCTGTTCATTACTTTCTATAAAATTTTATATACTGATGTCTTGGGGTTTTAATTGAATTTTAATGAAAAAATGGCCCTGATTAGCAGTAATATGGCCAGTTGTGGGCCACAATGTTAATATACACCTACCGTTTCAATTTGCTGGTAAAGCTGATAATGACTGAAGAGGGCAGCTGATTCGAAAAACTATGCCTGGCAAAAACATTTGTCATCAAGTCAGCTTTTCACCTCTCATCTTTAGCAGCTTGCCTCCAGCTTTTATTAAAGAGCAGAGCAAAACAGGGCCAGTTCAAGTGTCCTCTGATGCTTGCTTAGACTTTTCTCTGCTGACTGAGCATTTGCAATTTTAAAGGACTAGTCTCCAGTATAGTTATGGGTGGTGGTGTTAGACACATCTGAGTGATGCCAGACACACTTGAGTATGCATTCTTCTTCAGCCATACTAGCCCTGTAAGATTTAGTAAGGTAATTTTGTATCTCTTAACTTCAGATTTCTCATACAGAAAAATTAGTATAATTGTATCTTTCTCTTGGATTATTAAAAAGATTAAATGAATTTATGGATATAAATTCTTTAGGTAGCACCTAGTACCCATTTCTGAGCTCAACAAATTGTGACCATTGTTTTTGTTAAATATGCTTCAGGTTTTACTCATCAATATCAAAAATTAAGATTGGACTTGGAATAAAAGTTCGATTTTATATTTTAAATCTTACATATGAAAATAAACAGCATGGATTCAGTAACTATACTGCTAGTCAAGACTACTCTTATTACACTGAACATTTTACTATATTGGAAGACAGGAAGAATGTTGGTTGCCCAGAAAAGGCCAGTGGAAAGGCAAGTCATCAAAGCCAGGACTTGTAAAGTATATGATTCCACTTATATGAATTTTAAACACAAGTACAATCATTTTATGGGATCAGTGTCAAAATAGTAGTTCCCTTTGTGAGGCATAGTACAGACTAGAAGCAGCAGAAGGGTTTCCAAGATGCTGAAAATGTTCTATTTCTTCATCTGGGCCATAGCTGTTGTATTTTATATATGTAAGAATTCATTAAGCTGTAAAACTAAGATCTATGCACATTATTGTAATTATGTTACAATTCAATGTAAAGGAAAGAGCTTAGCAACAATTTTTTTAATTGATTGAAAAAATAAACTAGTATAGGCCTTTGGGAAATTAAAAAGTCATGACAGCATTCAGTAATCTCAACCCTAGTTTCTCTGTTAAACATTCCAATAGAAGAACTATTCCAGTAACAGACAAAATACTATTTATAAGAAAGCGTTCAAGCAGCATTTCCTATTTTAGAAAAATGACATTGAAAACAATAAAAAATAAATGTCTAATAATCTGGAAACAATTACATAATTGATGATGCATCGATTCCAAAATTATACAGTCATCAAGAATAACTACATTATGTAAAATGGTGCACCCACTTTAGAGGACTCTTTGGCAGTGTCTTACAAAACTAAACATACCTCAGCTCTATGACTTAGCAATTCCACTTCTGCATTTCTACCAATACAAATGAAGACATATGAGTCCACACAATGACTTGTACATCAATGTTCACAACAGCTTTATTCATAACAGCCAAAAACTGAAAGCAACCTAAATGTCTCTCAATAGGACAACAGATAAAGAAATGATGATGTATTCATATAGTGCAATAAAATTCAGCAATATAATAACATGAATAAATCTTTTAAAATGTTGAATGAAAGAAGCCAGACAGAAATGATTACATCCTAAGTTATTCCATTTGTGAGAGGTTCTAGAAGGGGCAAATTAGTCTATGGTGATACATATTAGAACAGTGGTTACCTCTAGTGGGAAGGTCAGGTATTGGCTGGTAATAAAAATTATCTTGTTTGGCAGGATGTACAGCAACCATCATATTGACATTGAGGGTTTGCCCAGGAAAACTGTAAAAGTTTCAGTCCTAAAATTGTTGAGCTGGTGAACCAATGCCAGGACTTCCATAGTTGTTATATAAAAGAAAGCAAAGCCCTATTTGTTCAATCCATTATATCTGATAACATTCTGTAAAAGAGAATTCAAATAAGGGCTGCTATAATTTTGATCAGTGTATAACAGAGTTATTAAAGAGAGCTGCAGAAATTTCAGAAGGCTTCTGGCCCTGACTCTGGCAATACAGACTAACAGGCTGGAAGAGACATTAGCATTTATTGGAAATGATATGACACCCAGAGACATTATATGTCTAACTCAAAGGCACTCTTGACCAATACTAGATAATACACATTCAATCATTAGACCCTTTTAGGAGAAAAAGGGGCTGAAAGAGCTGTGACAATTCTCAGAGAAATTGAAATGAATATTTCCTGTATAGTGCTAAAAGAGCATCAAATATGAAGTAAGAGGGTGTGAGGAGAAGCTGCTAACTATATAATGCTTCAACACTGAAAAAAACAGTTCTACACAATAACCTAATGACCCCTCATTGTGGATGTGTAGGTGGTTTGTACTTCCAGTCCCTTCAGTATCAGATGTTTATCACATCTCAGAATCACACACTTGATATTTTTCTTTTGTGCTGAAATTTTTAAATTGTTTTCGTTCCATTTCAAGAAATATCGATGAATCATTTTGAATTATGCTTTTATTAAGGCATTCATGCAAATCTGTAGTAACTTTATAATTGTATTTAATTATGTATTTATCATTTTCCAAAAGATTAAAACATGCACAAAAATACCCCTCTGTGTTCTTTATGGCAGTATTAATAGTTGCATATATCTAGGAGAAAAAGGCAATTTAAATTTTCTCCCATGTTATTTTAGATGTATTTTATTCCTCCTCCTCAAAGTCGGTATGAACAGCAACACTTCCCCCACAACCTCTAGCATATGCTCAAGGAACATTTGCAGGGATTTTATATAGTCCGTCCTCTATTTGGATATGTTTTTTTTTAAATAAGGAAAAGTTCCATCTTTTAAGGAAGTGCCTTTTATTGACATTCAACTAGTTTCTGACAGATTTTTGGTTCAGTCTCTTAAAAGGGTTTGAGAGAGTGAGAACTGGATAGTTGTGTTGTTGGTTAACATTTTTTATTTATTTTATCAATAGTTAATATAAACATTGTACTGCATTCACAAAATTCAGAAGGAGGAAAGAAGCTAGTCTCCCTCATACCCTCCTTCTCCAGCCATCCTGTACCCTTCCTCAGATGTCATATTTTCAAATAGTTTAACATATGTTTTTGTGCTGATTACTTTTTTTGCCATTTCCAACAATATTGCTATGAACATTCTTGTCATTGTTCACCAGTGCACATGATTTTAAGAGTTCTGTATCTCTTGGAGTATGACAAGGACTAGAACTTCTGCATTGTATGCTGTGAGTATTTTCAACCTAGCTATGTAAAATTAGTGTTTTCCAGATAGTTCTCATTTATCTTCTTATCAGGAGTGGAGGAGAACTGTGTTGCTCCACATCCTTGCTAATAACTGGCAGTGTCAAGCTTTTCAATCCAGTGAGTATGAAATCATATTTCACGTGATCAAAATGTGAATGTTCTGGACTAACAAAGTTGAGCATCTTTTTGGGTTTATTCAGGTTTTTACTTCTATGAATTATCTTTTCAAGTGTTCTGCACACTTGTTTTTCTCTGTTGAGTTTCTTGGATTTTTTCTTATTGACTCAAAAAGCATCTCCCATATCTTTTGGATGTAGGTATTTGTCAGTTATATTTTTTAAATTCCTAAATTGGATTCAGCACTCCCTAACTTCAAGCCTGTCTTATTTTCTAAAGTAAATATTTAAGACCATTTCTTCTCAAGTCTTAACTATATCTTACAAGCTTTGATACATAATATATTTGCTATAATCCACTTGTTAATACAGTCTGATTTCCATTATTTTTCCTTTGATCCATGAATTGTTTCGAAGTATGTTTTTATATTTATAAAAGAAGGTAGTATTTCTTGTAATTCTTTATTTATTTAAACTAAATTGCATTATAATCAGAATCTGTTCAATGTGATAGCAATACTTCAAAATTTGATAAGATTAGCTTTATTGCTAAAATGTGGTTAGGTTTTACAAATGCCCACATGTGCTTCAACATGTATATTCTCTACTAAATCAAAATAGTACATTGTACTCTTCAACTATTCTGTCTTTACCATTTGCCTATAATCACAAGAGTCTGATTTGTCCATTATTAATGAACACTTTCAGTTTTTATATTCAAACATTTGTTTTGTTCCAGGTTTATTTTTATATAAAGTGTGAAACTAAATTCAGGCTGTTTTTTTCCCCCAGATTCCAGTTGTAACAATAGTTTTTATTGAATAATTATCTTTTTCACTGCCCATTTGTGTTGTCAAATTTACCACATACCAAATTGTTTTATTTTTATTTATTAATTTTTATTCTACTTCATTAATCTATTAATGGGACATTTTTATTAGGTGACAGTCAGTAATGAAAATTGAAACTGGTTTTTGATGTAGTGATATACTGATGGGCCCAAGGTAGAAAATTAAAGCAGATCTAAGGAGAGAAACTTTGGATAAATGGATAGGGTCATGGCCTTTTTGTCTGAAGGAGAGTGTGTATCTAATAAGTGCAGATGAAAAATCTCAGCAGAGGGAAGTACACATTGTTAACAATTATTTAGACCCATGTGACAAAAGACCATAATTCTCTGCTCTGTAAAAGAATCATATTAAAGAGATAAATGTCACACTAAATTATACTTGCAGGACTTACGAGTATATAAGAGAAATCAGTGAATATAATCAGTACATGTGTTATGATGTTTTGACTCTAGTCAAACCAACTAGATTAAATGCATTTACTTTTTGAACAAAATGATGAGATATAATGGTTACAATTGGAATGTGATAGCTATATATATATATATATATATATATATATATATATGTGTGTGTGTGTGTGCGTGTGTGTGTGTGTGTGTGTGTGTGTGTATCTTAGTGTGTGTTTATATATGTATGTATGTATTCCTTGTGTCTAAAACACTTCCTGGTAATAAATTAAGCCAGCCTTCTATGTTTATACTCATAATCTATCCTCCAAGACATGTAGAGTTTGTACAAATTAATGCTTGCCTATAAAATTTCAACAATGCTTCTCCTATCTCTGTACCTCCCCTCTGTATACATTTGAAAAATTAATCCTGACCATCCCAGGAGGTAGAAAGGAAAAGGTGGTAAAATGAATAATTCCCTGAGATTTTACAAATTCATCCAGATTTTAAAATATATGTATACACACATATATAAACATATATTGAAAAAGTTGTGATGATAGTATATGTCAGAAACAAAATTGTTTCCACTCATCCAAAAGTTTAGGACTCATGAATTTTTTTCAAGCAAAAATAATTTTGTTTCATAAATTTGGTTTAATTTCTTTTGACTATATATAAAACTAGAAATGGAAATTGATGTATATAGCAATGTAAAAACAATAGTGAGTTTAATGCTGAGATCTGATCTACTGGGCTCTGTTTAACCTAATACCCAAAACACAAGTAATGGGTAACTTGGGGTTGACAGAGGCCTATTACCTTATTCAGGGCATTGGTAATTTGTTTCCTACCTTAGTCTAAAATTAGTGTCTAATTTGCCAATCTAATACATTTTACAATCAATTCTGTATTGCCTACCTTTTGGGAGTATTTCTATTTAAATAAAACAAAATGAGCATTTAAACTGGGAACCTATTGGATTCTTCTGAGCTATTGGATAGTATCAGATCCTTCAGCAAGAAAACTGTTTTATTATTTACTAAGTACATAGGCACTGCATCATCTTGCCCATTAAAAGCCATGTCAGATACACATTTTGGGTGCTAGGAAGCTGCTGGGAAAGCAATTTTTTCTAGACCTATGGCTTATGCCACCTGGCCTGCATTTCACACCAACCTCCCCAAACTTCCCAGAGAGTTGCTAGAGAGGTTCTCATGTTCCTGTCTTCACTTTTCATTTCCCTGTCATAAGCACTCCATTTATTTGTCAGTTTTCATTAAGGACATTTCTAGGAGCTAAATATGGTAGATTTCTATTAACTGATTCTGAAGTTTCACATTAAACAGAAATAGAGCAAAACCATAAAGCCATCTGTGGAATTTGAGAGTGTGGAGGGGAATATATTAAGATTAAAAGATAATCCTGGTTACACCTCCATTTTCATGAAATTCGGTAAAAATACTTTGGAGGAAGGAGAAGAAATGGGACTGTGAGAGGGAGGGAAGAAGAAAGAGACCTAGAAAGGAGAAAAGGCAGAAAGGCAGATTGAAGGAGAGGTAGAGAGGGATGAGTGGAAAGAGGAAATGCACTTTTAAAATCATCTTTGAGGTGAATATGAACGATTGTGGAATATTCCTTGTATGACAGACTTTATTTTTGAGACGGGATCTCACTCTGCCATCCATGCTGTGGTGCAATGGTGCAATCATAGCTCAGTGAAGCCTTGAACTCCCAGGCTCAGACACTCCTCGTCTCCCCAGCAGCTGGGACTACAGGTACATGCACTGCCATGCCCGGGTATTCTGGCTTGAAGCAATCCTCCCACCTCAGCCTCCCAAAGTGTTGGGCTTATAGGCAAGAGCCACTGAGCCCCTGGCCCTTGTGACAGACTTTTAATGAAACTATTATATTTACTCTTTGATAGGCTGTACCATGTCAATTCTTCCAAAGGCTACAAAGTCTGTCCTCATGGTTTAGAGCCTTAGCGATCACTCCCTGAAATAGGAGTGGAGAGAGAAACGCAGCTCTATAGGAGGGGCTTATGGACTCCTTAAGGGCAAAGGCTGTTGGAGTCCCTGCTGAGAGAGCTCTGCCCTGCCTTGTGGGACTGGAGTGAAACAACGGGGCCTTTGCTTCCAACCATCTGGGAGACAGGATCCAGAGCTTTCCCCCAGAGAGCTGGGATGTTGTCAGCAGGCATCAAACAGAGCAAAAAGCCATTTTTCTTGATTCTATTCCTGGCACTAAACAACTGAGATCTTCGTTTCTCTTTGGAAGTGGGGAGGGAGAATAATGGAGCTTTTGCAGTGATGGACAGGGGAAATGTAGGAGAGCAGTTAATTTTCCATCTTGACAGGTGTAGACAGAGTCTCGGAAGCTGGGTGTGCCTTCATCCCTGCTCCTGAACCGCCATGGAGAGCAGGAAGTCTACAATTTCCTTATACCAGCAAATGCAGCATGTTGAAACAGTTTTACTGCTTGCTTTCTGAATTTAAATATAGACTTTCTCTGAGAAAGGCTCAGGCATGCAGATGGTAAGAAAAACAATCTAGAAAGATATCTTCAAGTTTCTTCTCCTGGTTGGTGGAAATAGAGCAGTTCTTTTCCAAAATATAATTTTTAGAGTTTTAAAATTTAAAAAAAAAAAAGAGTCAATCTGGAATTTCTTAGCTGACCATTCTATTAGAGGATAGGTTTACAGAAAATAGAGTTTATAGGCAAAAAAAAAAAAAAAAAACTGTTTTAAGTCTGTTATCTTCAGTGCAATATATAGTTTAAATATACTATATTGGTGTAATTAGTTAGAATATGCAATTATTTTATGTTAAACATATCCACATCTGTAAATGCAAAATGTGTTGTCCTATATTTCAGATAACTATAAGGCTTTTGGGAAAGGAAATTTAGCGGTATACGTTAAAAGCCCTGTCAATGCCATTCCATTTAACACAGTAATTCCATTTCTAAGAGAAAGAAGTTAAAAACTGAATAAATTCATATGCATGAAAATATTTCATTCATATTCATTAAAAAAGAATGTAAGTATCCAGGATAGAGGATTGATTAGGGTAGCCGCTCTCAAGCAGAGGGGCAATTTTGCCCCCCAGGGGACATTTGGCAAAGGACCATGCCCCCACAACAGAGTTATCCAGCCCAAAATGTGAATACTTCCAAGATGCTAAACTGTGCATTAGTGTAATTAGAGTGTACTGACTCAACAGAAAAATGTGCAGGCTTTAAAGCTCATATTATAAAGGCTAGGCTTCATGAAAATTATTTTTATATAATAAAAGAAAATAACAGGACGTAATTTCATATATGCATTATGATCAAAGGTAGTTTTACCATGAAGCTGGTGAAACTTGAGTTTCAGGATCTCTCACTTACAAAAGGCCTTCAAAGGCCCTTATGGAGTCTGTAGCAATGTGTTTCATATGGTTACAGACTTTGGTATAAATTTTTAAATTAAGATTATTTTAATTTTATTTTAATATAATATTTTCTCTTTTTTCCTCCTGAAGTTATACAAGTTCCAGGCATCACTAGATTTTCTTTTGATCGTTATTTTAAGGAAGTGAAACTTAATGCACACGATGGAGGAAAAAGAATGTGATGAGAAAATTACCAAATAGCTAACTGAAGTCATGTAAGGATGGTGGGATGATGGAGAAACGTTTTTCTCTTTTCTAGTTTCCAAATGTTTTGCAGAGCTATTGTATTAGTTTATAATGAAAGAAATGATTTTTAAGAGAAAGTTTGTGGATATACAAGAAAAAATGTACACTGGTTTTTGTGGTTTCAGTTTTGATCTTCTCATGCTGATCTTTCTGACTTTGTAGTTCTCTCTCCTCTCATAGCTCTCTGTCACTCATACTTGTGTCCAACCACAGTATTTTACTAAGAGAGCATGTGTTCTAGTGCACTATTGCTGCAGAGAAAACTACCCAAAAAAAACCTACTTGGGTTCTGCTGGGTGGTTCTCACTAAAGGCCTCTCATACAGTTGCAGCAAGATGGTGGTTGGAGCTGAAGTCATCTGAAGACTCCACTAGGCTAGACATCCCAGGTGATCGTCACTCACATGTCCCATATCCCACTGAGATTCCTCAGTGCTCCTACCTGTGGAATCTCTTCCCAGCAGAGTAGCCAGGTTTTCCTGCATGGCAACTTGGTACTACAAAAGGCAAGAAGAAAGTGCCAGTCCTCTTAACAATTAGATCCAGAACTGAGAGAGCATCCCTTTTACCATATTCAGTGGTTCAGCACAATCCCAAGCCAGCACAGATTGAAGAGGATGCAAAAGTAAATTCCTTTGCCACATGGGGGAGTATCATACAGTGCAGCAAAGGAAGTGCTTGATGGTGGCCTTTGAACACAACCTACCACAGCAAAGAACATTTGATTTCCAAGATTCTCATAAAGTAGGGAGGGATATGCAATATAGAGCGAGCATCTTCCCTAGAAACATGCATATGATAGAAATGTCTACCTACAGAGACATTGTTAGCAGTGGAAGTTATCTGAGTTACTGGTGGCAAATTCGTATGGGTCTGCAGCAGCCTCAATTCTTGCGTCCTCAGAAGAAAGAATTTGACTGAGGGGCATAAGGCAGAAGAAGAGACTGAGGCAAGTTTTAGAGTAGGAGTGAAAGTTTATTACAAAGCTTTAGAGCAGAAATGAAAAGAAAGTACAGTACACTTGGAAGAGGGTCATGTGGACATCTTGGAGGTCAAGTGCCCTATTTGACCCTGGACTTATGGTTTTTACCTGCTGGCGTACTTCCTGCATCTTGTGTCCCTTTTCTTGTGGAATGCCCCCCGAAGGTCACATACCAGTTAAACTTTGCCATTTTTCCTCTTAATGTACATGTATCAGCTCACTTGCCCAACTCCTGAGATCTCATCAGGAAGCTGCAGATCACCAGTTTCAGGTGTTTCCTGTCTATACAGGGAGACTGCCTTTCCCTGGTGCTGGCTGTGACCAATTATTATTTTAGAGAGACAGTTAACAGCCACCTGCCCATCACCTAATGGTCATCTGACTTTCTTGGTAGGGTATGGGGGAGCCCTTTCCAGCACTGCTCATGCCTGACTAGCTACCTACTGCAACACCATCGTTATGTACAGAAACTACCACATGAAGTGTGTGTTTATGAAGTTCAAATTTTTATCTTCCTAAGTTTCTTAAGGAAAGCACTCAGGATTGGGAACAGCCTCAACAGATATCAAGCTTCAGTTTCATTTCTCAGTAAGTTTAAATGGTCTGCATTCTGAAATAGCATTTGTCTTAGCAATCTTGAATAGAGGGGTCAATCATGACCTTTTATATATTCAGCGGTTCAGCACAGTCCCAAGACAGCACAGATCGAAGGGAATGAAGGAATAGACTCCTCTCCATGGGACTGTGTCACGTAATACAGCAATCCTAAGCACACCATTTCAACTTTCTCAAAGGAAACCCCTCATCACTATGTTCCTTGCTGTGGTGGCTTGTGTCCAAACTCCACCATCAAGCGCTTCCTTCGCTGAATTGCATGACACTCCCACATGGAGAGACGGAGACAATTCCTCCATCCTCTTTATCCTTTGCTAGCTTGAAACCGTGTTGAACCACTGAATTTGGCAAAAGGTCATGGTTTACTCCTCTGTTCATGTCAGTCATATCGATTCTGTTCTTGAGCCTGTGTGATACTTTCATATGAGAAAATCTTTCGTAGCTGTTGGGTCTTGAGAAAGGACAATGGGAGAGCCCCATACAGGAATCTGCAATGCCCCATTTCCCCCAAGTGTTTAGCAATCAACAGTATGAAAAATTTTGACTAGTGAATATTCGCCTGGGCATACTACATAAATACTGCATATGCATACTGCATACTGCATATGTGGGATTGAATTCCATTCTTAAAAACAGTTTAAAATATATCCAAATCTATGAAATATATAACATCTGAACACAAAATGAATATTTCTGACAATCAGCTATACAGTGTAAAAGCTCTTAAGTATCACTTTGCCAATTAGAATGCTCTAGGATGCAGCCTCCTAAAATTTTCCAATATAATAATTTTCATGGAACTCTATCAGAATAGAGCAGCCATACCCAGAGAAAATTTGGAAATGTTTAGTAGTGTAGTGTTTTATGCATTTTAAAATAAATAATAACTAATATTTTAAATGGAATTTTTTGAGAAAAGACACAAACTGCTTTCAACTGAAGGAAAGTGTCCCAAGCTAAAAAGATAACCTTTGCATCATCATAGACTGATTGCCTAATAGAACAACTAAGGAAGTAAATGAAATGGAACTCACTAGAGGCCACCTGAATCATCAACAAATTAATCAATCAGAAACGTTAACTAGAGTTCCTCTTTGATGAATAACAAAATTCTTATTCTGTTTCCAAATGTAAGAATAAATGACAAGGGCTGTTATTTGCACTGGGAAACTAACATTCTGTAGATTCAGTTAATCTTGCTTGTGATTAATGAGCAAATGGTCAAGATAATTAAAATATGCACATATGTTATGAAATAGATATTTGCAAATATCAACAAAGGAGGGCATTATTTTAAAAATTCACTTATTAGAAGCATGTCAGTAGGCTACAAATTAGCACTAAGCATTATTTTGCTTTCTTTGTAGCACATTCCTCTTATAGGGTACTCTCTTCTGGGAAGCAGGTTCTTGCTCTGTCACCCAGGCTGGAGTGCAGTGGTATAATCGTGGCTCACTGCAGCCTTGAGCTCCTGGGCTCAAATAATCCTCCCACCTCATTAGCCTTTCTAGTAGCTGGGACCACAGGTGCATGCCACACCTGGCTAATTTTTTAAAACTGTTTTGTAGAAATGGGGTCTCCCTATGTTGCCCACCCTTGTCTTGAGCTCCTGGGCTCAAGTGATCCTCCTGCCTTGGCCTCCCAAAGTGTAGGGATTACAGGTGTAAGCCACTGTGTCCAGCTGATAAGGTACTCTTTTATGCCAGATATACTAAACAACTGTATTTATTGATATGAAAGCACAATGTACCAATTCTGTGACCAGAAAATGAGATAATAAATTAAGACTATCTTAAACTTTCTATTCCCCATTTTAGTTTTACAACTAACTTTTGTTTGTTTTGTTTTTGAGATGTAGTCTCACTGTGTCACCTAGGCTGGAGTGCAATGGCTCAATCTTGGCTCACTGCAACCTCCACCTCCCGGGTTCAAGCAATTCTTCTGCCTCAGCCTCCTGAGTAGCTGGGATTACAGGCACCCGCCACCATGCCCAGATAATTTTTGTATTTTTAGTAAAGACAGGGTTTCACCATATTGGTCAGGCTGGTCTCAAACTCCTGACCTCATGATCCGCCCACCCTCAGCCTCCCAAAGTGCTGGGATTACAGGCATGAGCCATCATACCTGGCCTACAGCTAACTTCTTAACCACCCCTCTCCTTAAAAGAGTCATTAAATATTTTACCATGCTTTCAATTCTCGTTTTTAGTTTATCGTAGCTATAGAAGAAATGGAACTTGGGATTAATACAGAACAATTTCTTCAGTTACTTACTCTATATGACAAATGGAACCTGTGATATGAATGCTAACACCTCATATCTTGAAGACTCTCAAGTAAAGAAATGCTCTGGGGAAACTAATTTAAAACCATTTGTCTCTGGTTTTGATACACTTCAAACAAAGTTGTACAATGCATTTTCCCAACCTGAACATACTCATTCATTCAAGGACAGGTCAGTCACCCAATGGACACATAATTGGCAACTATTCTATGTGCAATGATGATTCTGGGAACATAGAATTAAAGATGATTAATAACTTAAAACCTCTCCCTTTGAGGTCAGAAAATACTCACCTGATTTTGCTGTTATGCTTTTTTATCCCATAGTGCCTAAGACTATGCTTGGCACAGGGTAGATACTTGCTTCTTCCTTTCTCCCTCCCTCCCTCCTTTCTTCTTTCCTTCCTTTTTTCCTTTCTTCTTTCCTTCCTTTTTTCCTTCCTTCTTTCCTTCCTTCCTTCCTTCCCTTCTTCCCTCCTCCTTTCCTCCTTCCCTCCCTCCTTTTTCTCTTCCATTTGTTGTTTTTGTTTTCTTTGATATTTAAATGAATGATATTAATAAAACATACAAATTGGTGGAAATAAACAGAAGAACATAAACAGCTTAGGTGACTGGAATTTAAGCACACAATTATCTATGTCTTAGCAACCCTCATGTGGTTGGAGGTTATGTCAGCCTTATTCCCTATTCAGCCTGCAGCATTAGCCCAGAGGCTGGACAAAAAAAGTAATCAATTAATAATTGACATCAAAATAAATGATTCAGTATCTTTTCCACATAGGACAACACAGTCAGTGAGGCTAATAAGAATGATATCAATTTTTCAAGACATTAAATGTTACAGATTATACTATACTCAAAAAAAAATCCAAGAAAGTTTTCATCTCTCTTTTTTTTTTTTTTTTTTTTTTTTATCTGGAAACTTTATTTGTATTGAAGTTCTCATTTAGCTTTGGTGCCTGATGAATGAGCTATTACTTGATATTCTCTTGCCTTCTCAATAACTATCTCATCTAGAAAGCAGGGTAGTACTTCTCATTTTTTTCCTTTTTTGACATGGTGAAGCTTCTATCAAAACATCTTTCCTCTCACTGGCAACTCACAACACAGCTTACAGAGGTTCACAGGTGGATGAAAGCCAACCCAGTTATAAATCACAACATGGGTACATCCTGCATATTTTAGAAGACAGAAAAGAAAATACCTTGTCAGCCAGCAATCAGAAGCACATTATATCTCAGAAAGTTTGCCCCTTGTACCTGTCAGCCTGAATGGGACCTTTCACACAAACTTTCCTGCCAATTCACTTAGGGCAGGTAGACAACTCCCTCCCTCCCGTCTTTCAAATTACTCTGCATGTCTAAGTTTTCCTTTAAAATCTTTCCAAACCACTGGAGCACACTTCTCGTCACAGACCCCCATTGATGAGAGACAGGATTGAGGTTTTGTCAGATATAACTGATGATTAGAGCCATTTCCACCTTCTCCACAGTTGTTGACAGACAGCAAATAAAGGCAACATTGTTAGGCCTACAGTTGATCTATTGAAGTTACGACTTATTTTTGACTCCTGAAAATACAACCTTCTCCTAGAGCTGTTCTAAGCCAATCATTTAGAGCCCTGATTCCCTGTATTTATTTATTTTATTATTATTATTTTTTTACTGATTCTTCCACTGCTTAAGCAATGAGGCATATCATTATTATTATTATTACAACTGCTTGGCTCTCAGTGGCATATGCACAAACACAGGGAAAGTAAAGGCATACAGAATCCTCAAAGTTGAGAAGGAACAGACACCATAATGGCTTTCCACTGTCCCTTCTATTTTAAGTAGTGGGGATCTTACCTATGTTAAGCATTTCTAGGTGACGCATAGACTGCTTAAGAGCTGTATGAGTAGAAATTATGAATTTAGGCTTTAGATCCAACCCCATCTGTGTTGGTATTTGGGTTTTACCATGTAGTAGCTCTGTAACTGCTGGCATACCACTATTGCTATCCAAATATTAAGGAATGCTTTGAATGCTATTCCAAGGTGTTTAGGCTTTCTTCCATAAGCAGAAGAGAGCCTTTGAAGGCTTTGGAGCAGTAGAGTAACATGGTAGAAAAAAATGCTTCAAGATAACTTGTAAAGAGGAGATGTCAATCTCAGATATTTGCTCAACTCCGTTCTCCGTCTGGGCACGTAGAAGTGCTCTGTGTCTGGCACTGCACTGGTTCTCCAAATTTTACAAACCGTGCAGTGAATGACTGTGCTGATTGAATAATTGACCAAGAAACTCAGTTAATGAAAGAAAGAAAGATAGTGAAATGTGGGCTTGGTTGACTGACGTATGAGAGTTCATCTGATGTATAGCTTACTCTTCTTTTGAATAATTTGTATTTATTTATTGAGCATTAGCTGGATAAAATATATAACTTATTCCATGCCTTACTTCATGGTTTAATTATCAAGATGTTTTGAACCAATAGTGACCTGCAAACAATATCTCAAATCTAGAAGCTACCAATGCAAGTTTTCTTTCCCTCCCTTTTACATTTTGAAATGATAGTACAATTTGGATCAGATAAAGAGGAGCAAGGTGGTTTCAGCTAGTGGCAGAACACAGATGTGACTTCATTGCCCAGCTGTTAGTAATTTTCCTCCCAATCAGAGGTAGAATCTTGAATAGACTGAAAGCATTGTTTGTGCAGTGTTCTAAGATGCTACATCAATTCAGATGTTCATTTATTTAATTCATATAATAGCCTCAGATGATATCTTTCTTTCTCAGGACAAGGCTATTCTTTGTCTAAATGGCCAGGTAAATGTCCCAGAAGCTAATGGTCGCTGATTTTTCCATGACCAGTTCTTTCATAAGCATGAAACCTGCTCTACTACAATCTGCTACTGCCTCAGGCATTCCCTTGGCCTTTGTCTAAGCCGAAAGGGTAGAATTTCCTGAACACTAATAAAGGAAACATAAAAGTAGGTGTCAGCTGGAAGATTGTCAATGGGTTGATGAAACTGACAGTCACTTTTGACCATTTTAAACAATAAGTTTGTTGCCCCTGCAGCATCCATATTAGCTGCCCAGTGTTATAAAATGTCACACTGGATATTACGTGGATTTTTTTTTTAAGGGGCCTCTTGGCTGTGAATATGGCCTGGGAGCTTTCTTTCATTTTAATACTACTTAGCACATAACTGCTCTGAAATCACATGTTGGAAAAGCTCTTGACTAGAACTGTTGAGAGAAGGGGGGAAAGAAGAACAGCACTCAAGAAAGGAATGGAAGAGTTTCAGTGACGTTTGCCAAACTGCCTTTCCTTCTGATTTGGTGGGGAAATTATTTTTCAGATTCTAGGGAATTATTTTTCTCATACACTTCATACAAGAACGTATTTCAAGCCAGAAGAGACCTTAGAGGTGATGCTCAGTGTCGTTTGTTCAGATCAGGAAAGGAAACTGAGGCCCAAAGACGTTAATTGACTTGCCTTAGTGGTGGCTGCAAAGTCAGGCAGTGAAAACAAAAATTTTCTAGGAAGCCAACTTTGCTTCCTTATATTTAAAAGTCATTCACTCATGCATTCATTTGGCCACCAACTATGTATTGAGCAGCTATTAATACTATGTGGCAGGCCATATCAAGGCACTGAGAATACAGTGGTAAGCAGAACAGATCAAGCCTCTGCCCTTATGTTGGTGATAAATGCTCTAGCACCTTAGTAATCAAAATACCTCCATATTAGCAGTTTGTCAGAAACGCACAATCTCAGGCCCCTTCCCAGACCTATTGGATCAGAATATCCTTTAAACAACATCCCTCTGGAGATTCATAAGCATATTCAAGTTGAGAAGAATTAGATACAAAATAAATAGAAGAAAGAAAATAGGAGGAGTTTGAGGAGCTCTGTGGGAAATGATATAAGAGATATGTGGAGGCCAAATGCTCAGGGTTCTGTGGGTTACTTGAAGGACATGGGCTTTTGCTCTGAGTGGGGTGGCAAAATTGGAGAGAATTTTAAGATAAGGCATGGTGTAATCTGACTTAAGTATAAATTCTGTGTAGCACAGAGTTAAATGTTAGACAGAAAACAGATCAGTGGTAGCCTGGCAACAGGAGATAGGCCACAAAAGGGCACAAGAAACTTTTAGCGGCAATAGAAATATTCTGTACCTTGATTGTAATGGTATTATACCTGTGTATATATTTGCCAAAACTCATCTATTCATGCACTTAGAATAAATGCATTTCATTATTTGCAAACTACTTCAAGAGTTACCAATAAATAAACAAATAAATAACTGTTGGACTCATCTGATATGGTTTGGCTGTGCCCTCACCCAAATCTCTCATCTTGAATTGTAGCTCCCATAATCTCTACATATCATGGGGAGGGACCTTGGTGGCAGTGATTGGATTATGGGGGCAGTTCCCCCATGCTGTTCTCATGATAGTGAGTGAGTTCTCACAAGATCTGCTGGTTGTATAAGGGGCTCACTCTCATTCTTGCTCCTGTTGCACTGTGAAGAGGGACTGTCCACCATGATTGTAAGTTTCCTGAGGCCTTCACAACCATACAGAACTGTAAGCCAATTAAACCTCTTTCCTTTGTAAATTACTCAGTCTTAGGTATTTCTTCATAGCAGTTTGAGAACAAACTGATACAACATCATAACCTGAATATAACTTAAATTGTAAGAAATAAGCAGGATCACCTGCTTATTTGGGTACTATGCTCACAACGTGGGTGACAGGTTCAATCACATCTCAAACCTCAGCGTCACACAATATAGCTTTGTAACAACTGCAGATGTACCTCAGGTTCTAAAATAAAAGTCGAACAAGTAAAAAAAAAAAAAAAAAAAAGGCAGATGAGAGAAAAGCTGTTGCAAAGAGTAACAGTTGAAACCAAACTTCTCTCTAAGCTAGAAGAAAGTGAGTGTGTGAGTATGTAAAATATTTTGCACTGCAAAAGATCGTTTCAGTAGGTTGCAGAATAAGAGTGGAGAATTCAAAGTGATACCAAAATGCAAAACACACTAGGTCAGGATTTATGAGATAGATTCTATTTCTGCCAAACTTCTACAACTGCCTAACTTTGTGACCCTGGACAAGTCACATATTATTATTGGGAATACAATTTTCTTCTCTTTCAAGTAGCAATCAGAGCACCTATTTCCACATTGCTAGGTAGGGGTCAAGTGCAATGTGAATGCTGGGAAAGTGCTTTGAAAATTAGAAGGCACTGTGTATGTGTAAGGACTGCCAAAATGTCCTTTTCCAACATGCATTCACATCTGTGAGACCAAGAAGTTGGAAAGGATACCAGTTATTTGATGTTTTTGACACTGCCATGACTGTCATAACTTCAGGTCACGTGCAAGTTTGGTAGATGCTCATGCAAAACTATGTTTATTACATATGCTGAAATGTTCCCCCAAATGGGACAACCACCCACATGTCTGATATATTCCTTAGGTAGAGCCATTCTTCTCAGTAAAACACAAAATAATGAAAGACAGAAATGTCTGATTTGTAAAGAGAGGGTGTCTGTAACAAAACAAAGTTACAAAATAGATTTGATATCTACTTTTACATTATTGTATCCAGTAACACTTTCTTGAGCATCTGCTACTGAGTGAAGTATAGAAGGATACACAAAGATGAATAAAACACAGTCTTTATTGTCAAGGAGATGATAGTCTAGAAGAATGGATGTGTCTAAAAGTAATTTGAATGCAAAGCCATATGTGGAAAATATATGACAAAAATTAATGCAGTGGAGTTAGGGAGAAAATAAGCACTTGTCTCTTGGAAATATTCCTGAGAAAAGTGGTGTTTGAAGTGAGCATTAAGAATAGATTAAGTCATGTCATAGAATCCGGAAAATACAAGGCATTTCTGGAATGATGTGCTGGCCTGTTTGGCTGGGAGACAGCTTATGTTTGGGGCACTAGTGTGATATGGGAGAGAAGGCTAAAGAAGCTTAATTGAAGACAGGACCATGGAAGGTTTTCCATGTAGCCTTTCTTGGCTGGAAATGGAAAAACCACTGGAGGTTTCTGAGCAAAAGTGTGGTGTGACTCAAAGTGTGTCAGTGGAAGAGGGCTTTGGCAGCTCTGTTGAGTATGCACTAATGTTGGGACAGACCAGTGGTAGGATGGCCAATTAGACAACAAATGCTTGATTTAGAGGAGAGAAAATGAGGATTTCAATTAGTGTAATAGATGATAGATTTGGACAGATATGAATGAATATAAATAACATTGTAGCAAAAAATTGGCTAGACCTTAAAACTATCTGGATGTGGGAGGTGAGAAAGAACAAAGTACCAAGGACTACTCTCAAATTCCAAGCCAAAGCAAAAGGCACTGAAGGAGTGCCTGGGTGAAAGATGGTGGATTTACTTTGAAGACATGCTGAGTTAGTGGTGCTAGTGGAACAGCTCACCTTATTATTTCTTTCATACTGCACACATTTACATATATTATTATGTTTGATAATCAAAACAGGTTTGTGAGAAGAGACAAGATCATACCAGTTTTACGTAGAAGGATTAAAGCTAAAGACAAGTAACTTGCCCAAGGTGGCAGAATCATCATTTGAAAAGAAACATAAATACTGTGTTCTTTCCCTTGCTGGTGAGGAGTTGTGATCCCTTTTAGGAGGAGAGGTGTTCTGGTTTCGGGTGTTTTCATCCTTTTTGCGCCAGGTTCTTCCCATCTTTATGGATTTATCCACCTGTCGTCTTTGTACTTGCTGGCTTTCAGATTGGGTCTCTGAGTGGGCGCTCTGTTTGTTGATGATGAGGTTATTTCTGTTTCTTAGTTTTCCTTCTAACAGTCTGGTCCCTCTGCTGTAGGTCTGCTGAGATCCACTCCAGGCCCTGCTTGCCTGGGGATCACCTGCAGCAGCTGCAGAACAGCAAGGGTTGTTACCAGTTTTCTTCTTCTGCTGTCTTTGTCCCAGAAGGATACCTGCCGAGTGTCAGTCTGATTTCTCCTTTATGAGGTGGCTCTTTGGATATACAGGGGTCAGGGAGCTGCTTGAGGAGACAGTCTGTTCTTTATAGGAGCTCAAATGCTGAGCTATGAGCTCCGTTGTTCATTCAGAGCTGCTGGGCAAGTACGTTTAGGTCTGCTGCAGCAGAACACATAAGCTACTTTTTGTTCCCAGGTGCTCTGTCCCGGGGAATTAGGGCTTTATGAGTTTCCGTTATGCTGCTGCCTTCTTTTTTTTCCCTTCAGAGCTGCCCTGCCCAGCAAGGAGGCAGCCTAGTCACTGTCTGCCTGTAGAGGCTTTGCTGAGCTGCTGTGGGCTCCACCCAGCTGCTGAGTGAACATCCCTGCAGTCCTGTTTATATGGTTGTAGTTAGAACTGCCTTGGCATTGGTGGCCCGCCTCTGTTATGGCGGACTCTGTCTGTAATGGCGGGTTGCCTTGGCAATGGCGGGCCTCCTCAGCATTGGCTGGCTACCTCCATAGTGTTGGAGTGCCTCAGTTGGTGGATGCCCCTTCCCCACAGAGCTGGACCGTCCCGGGTTCAGCTGCGCTTGCTGTGAAATTCTCAATCCAGAGAGTTTCTGATTTCTGTTCTTTTGTGGGGGTGGGACCAGCCGAGCCTGATCGCCTTGCTCCCTGCCTCAGAGCCTTTTTTTTTTTTTAACTTGGTGTTCCAGTCACCTGTTGAAGAGCCACCGGGATCTGTGTGTTTTCCCAGGCGGTGACTCACTGCGCTGGCTTAAACAGCAGCACTGAGATTCATGGCACTTTTTTTGCCCTGGAATCTACTGTCCTGGTTCCCCGTTCAGTCCCCTTTTAAACAGGTGAATGGGCGACTTCCCATGGCTCCAATCACCAGCCAAAAGGGCACCTGGACCCGTGTATTTTGTACAGAGAACCGCTGCTCCGGGGCGCTGATAAAGCAGCCGTGCGGGGCAAAGCAGCCGCGCGGGGCAAAGCAGCATTGCTGGCCGGCACAGCCGGGCTGGCCGAAACAGCCACGCTGGCGACCCGTGGAGCTCCTCCACCTGGAATTTCCTAGTCTGTGGGCAATAAAAATGCGGCGTCCACTCACCCTCTGCACTTTCACTGGGAGCTGCAACCCTGAGATGTTCCTAAACGGCCATCTTGGATCCCCATAATACTGTGTTCTTTAATGCCATCATTGCAGAAAATCTAGCAGATTGTTGGACATAAGAAACTGAAATTCTTGATTTCCTGATCCAGTGATCATTTCTAATTGATAGCAATGAATCCCTCTGATGAACGTTTCACTGGTATTTTTCTAATATATGATACATTCATAAGTTGGTTCCTAAGCTGTATTTTAGGAGAACATCATGATTTAGAATTTTCTTATACTACCAAGAATGCCATTCTGATTCTACATGGAAACTGAGACCAATCATTTAAAATCTGGGAAGGAAGTAATGTAATCCAACTTGTGTTTTTAAAGCACAACCACACTATAAACAGACCTTGCCGCAAAAGTCAGTATATTCAGCACGGAGCTGATAAACATTAGATCTGTGGCTGAAATGATCAGTTGATGATATTATAATAACACCATCACCAGTGTTGTGTTCTGGCTGTTTTAATTCAAGCTGTGTGTCTGTAGGAAAAGACTAGTATCTTAAACCCTCTGACAAAAATATATGCATAAATAAATAACATTTCTCTTTTCTAAAGAAGAGTTTTTTACATTATAATAAATGAGCTCTTTTGAATTTATCTCTGCTTTTCTGAATATTATCTTCTGGCAATGGCTTCACCTTATCTCTACTCTGCTGTTTCCAGAGAGCATGATTTTGCTAAATGTATCTGAAAATTTGTAATTGCACCTCTTAATTGGAAATCAAGGCTTGGTATTAGTTAACAATTACTGGTGAAATGGCCCACTGTTAAAAACAAATACGTACATTTCTAGAATAATAACTTTAATTCTTCTCTGAAGAACCCAGAGTGACAGACTGTCACTTCACAAAACTTTCTCATTTCCCCAAACTTGTAATAAAGCCAGCTCACTGTTTCTTCAGGCTACTAAGCATCAAGCAGTTTGTTTCTGTGTTTAGTTTGTCATCTTATGGCTTGCTCTTGTGTTCACTGAAGCCCTACGGCAGACCCTGGGACCATTTTTTTTTAATAAACAATTATGGCATCTTCAGATACGGATATTATCAAAGGAATGAGCTCACTGTCCACCACAGATTTGGACCCTGCAGTTATTCCTCATAATACCTCAAGCTGAGACTCAGGAAACTAGTCCTTCATGGGGACATATGTCAAATGCATTATAAAAGCATCATTTCTTTGGTCAAAATAACGTCACCTCCACCATCCCAGTTATGCCAGCAAGAAACTTATGCAGCATCCTTTTTACCTCCCTCTTCCTCATTGCCCATATCCAAACTGTTCTGTGTTCTGAAATATTACTTCAGGATTCATTCTGTCCTGTTGTGTTTTTGGATCCATCCATTTTTCTCTTTTCCAACTACCCCACTTGTCAGTCCACCTGGACATTCCACAGTGGCCTCCTCACTGTTCTCTCCTTCGTTCATGCTTCGTTCTCCAGTATTTTCTCCACCTACAGTGAGAGCAATGTTTCCAGATTCACTAGTCTATCAAGTGAGTCCCAGGTTTAAAACCCCAAATTCACTTTCATTACTTTTAGTATAAAGACCAAAATCCTCATGCAGGACCTTGAAATCTCTACGTGTTCTAGCCCCACTTACTTCTACAGATGATTTGTTCTCATTCTCCTTGTCTCTGGGAGGAAGAGATCCCTTCCACTGAGAATGCTTCTCCTCTTTCATCTCTCCCTTTAGTTAATACTTTTCCTTTACTCAGATTGCAAGTGCTAGTTCCTCAGAGAAGCTTACCTAACCACCCACTCGTTCCTGGTCCAGGAACCTACCTGCCTTCCATCCTCCCTCCCTTCCTTTCCCTTCCCTTCTTTTTTTCTTTCTTTCTATTCTCTCCTTCTTTATTTCTGTCTTTCTCCTTTCTCTCCATTATCTTTCTTTCCATCCCCCTTCCTTCCTTCCTCTCTCCCTCTCTCCCTCCCTCCCTGCCTCCCTCCCTCCCTCCTCACACCCTCCCTCCCTCCCTCCCTTCCTTCCTTCCTTCCTTCCTTCCTTCCTTCCTTCCTTCCTTCCTTCCTTCCCTCTCCTTTGTTCTTTTCTCTTTTTTCTTCTATTATCTACTATCTATGTTTGTCTATTATCTATCCATCTATTTACCTATCTCTATATGTATATATTCAATAAAACCAAATCTCTGTATTTCAGAACACTTGTTTCTACTTGTAATCTTATATTTATTCATGTCTACCATCTCCAACTCTAGGCTGTAAACTCCATGAGAATAGTGGTCGTATGTGGTATTACTTAATTTTATAGTCTCACACCTAACTTAGTGTCTGACACAGGTGAACTTTCAATACATATTAGTAGAATAAGTTAAAGTGCATTTTTGAGCTCTGAATGTTGATCAAGAAGTAACCACTGCAAAATATTAGATGCCAAGAAAATAAGCTATTTAATATTTGCCAGCAAATGATTTTCAGTGAAACAGTGAGGATGGGAAAGACACAATTCCTGAAGACTAAAAGAAATTTAAAAAGAAAATGGGAAGGCAAATAACAAGCACGGAAAACAGACATCTAATGTATGTGGGACTTGAAACCCACATGACGAGTTGATAGGTGCAGCAAACCACCATAACACATGTATAGCTATGTAATAAGCCTGCACATTTGGCACATGTTTCTTAGAACTTGAAGTAAAATTTTAAAAAGAATAACCAGAAAAACAAATAAATAAATAAATATTAAAAAAAAAAAAACAACTCTATGGTCAGGTACTGTTATAGTTGAAACAGATGAAATGGAATCTAAGAAGAATGTCTAGGCCCAAGATGCCAGTGATTGTTTTTAACTATTTTCATTTTTTAGCCAATTACTAATTAACAGAGGCCCAGTTCAGGACTCATTGGAATGTCCAGATGGCTAGGGGGCTGCACAGTGTTTGCTTTTAACTATAAAAACAAGCTCTGGCTCATATACTTCCTGAAAAGTTTGGCTCTGTGTCCCCACCCAAATCTCACCTTGAATTGTTTTTATTGTTATTGTTGTCATTTTGAAACGGAGTCTCGCTCTCGCCAGGCTAGAGTACAGTGACACCTACTGGGCTCCCTGCAAACTCCACCTCCTGGGTTCAAGCGATTCTCCTGCCTCAGCCTCCTGAGTAGCTGGGATCACAATCGTATGCCACCATGCCCAGCTAATTTTTGTATTTTTAGTAGAGATGGGGTTTCACCATTTTGGTCAAGAGTTTTTGAACTCTTGACCTTGTGATCCATGCCTCTCAGCCTCCCAAAGTGCTGGGATTACAGACGTGAGCCACTGTGCCCGGCCATCTCACCTTGAATTGTAATAATCCCCAGGTCTCACAGGTGGGACCAGGTAGAGATAAATGAAGCATGGGGGTAGTTTCCCTCATGTTCTCATGATAGTGAATGAGTTCTCACGAGGTCTGTGTTTTTGTTTTTGTTTTTTTGAGACAGAGTCTCCTCTTGTCACCCAGGCTGGAGTGCAGTGGTGTGATCCCAGCTCTTTGCAAACTCTGCTTCCTGGGCTGAAGGGTAGCTGGGACTACAGGTGTGAGCGACCAATGCCTAGCTAACTTTTGCATTTTTGTAGGGACAGGGTTTTGCCATGTTGCTCAGGCTGGTCTCAAACTCCTGAGCTCAAAGCAATCTGCCTGTGTTGACCTCCCAAAGTGCTGGGATTACAGGCATGAGCCACTGGATCTGGCAGAGATCTGATGGTTTTATAAGGGTCTTTCCCCTTCCTTCGGCACTCATTCTTTCTCCTGCTGCCGTGTGAAGAGGTGCCTTCTGCCATGATTGTAAGTTTCTGAGGTCTTTGGCTGGATTTTTGATTTGCATTGGGCCTGTAGCCCCTTCATTTTGGCCAATTTCTCCCACTTGGAGCAGGTGTATTTACCCAATGCCTGTACCCCATTGTATCTGGGAAGTAAGTCACTTGTTTTTTACTTTATAGGCTCATAGGTGGAAAGAACTTGTCTTATCTCAGATGAGAGTTTGGACTTGGACTTTTGGGTTAATACTGGAATGAGTTAAGACCTAGGGGACTGTTGGAAGGACAAGATTGTGTTTTGAAATGTGAGGACATAAGACTTGGGAGGGGGCGGGGGTAGAATGATACAGTTTGGCTCTGTGTTCACCCAAATCTCATCTTGAATTGTAATAATCCCCATGGCTCAAGGATGAGACCAGGTGGATATAATTGAATCATAGGGGTGGTTTCCCTCATGTTGTCTCATGGTAGTGAGTGAGTTCTCAAGAGATCTGATGGTTTTATAAAGGGCTTCCCCCTTCACTTGACTCTCATTCTCTCTTCTGTTACCCTGTGAAGAGGTACCTTCCACCATGATTGTAAGTTTCCTGAGACCTCCCCAGCCATGTGGAACGTGAGTCAATTAAACCTCTTTTCTTTATAAATTGCCAAGTCTTGGGTATTTCTTCGCAGCAGTGTAAGAACGAACTTGCTAGGCGCGGTGGCTCGCACCTGTAATCCTAGCACTTTGGGAGGCTGAGATGGGTGGATCACCTGAGGTCAAAAGTTCAAGACCAGCCTGGCCATCATGGTGAAACCCCATCTTAAAAAAAAAAAAAGAACGAACTTACACACTTCCCCAAGACCTCTTCATTGCTGGGCCATCACAGTACCATCATTGAATATATTCTTAAAATCAAACTTTAAACCAGTTCCTTGCTTTTAAGTTTTTGCTATGGTGTCTTGAGCACCTTAAATCAAATTCACCATGTATAATGAATTAAAAAGTACAACTCGTAGCAATAACTCCTAAAGAGTTTGGAGACTTCTGGTGACTCATCTCTCTTGCTCTTGTGATCTCTCTCTCTCTCTCTCTCTCTCTCTCTCTCTCTCCCTTCCCCCAAGTCTCTGAATAATAAAATTTCTATCAAGAGTGGATTAACAGATACATCAGTCAGTTTACCAATTTAGATTCTATAACAGGAATTACAAGCATTAAGACATTGTATCGAATAAGGTCTGGGGCTAATTTTTATGTTGTTTTTCTCACATCCTTTCCACTGATTAACACAAATAATAGAATTCAGTATAATTTCACAAACTGTGAATGTACTTCATCTTAAATTACTCATAAATTCTTTTGCTAAGTTGCGGGTTTTCAATTTAGGATAACTGAAAGATAGGAATTTTACCTTCAGGTTAGTTATAACCAAAAATATGAGAAAAAAAAAATGATCTCTGCCAGATCACTGGGAGAGATTTAGTGTGAGATATCCTTCCATGGGAAGATCAGAGCAATACACATTGGCTCAAAGAGAGCAGATAGCCTCAGACTTTTATTCTAACATATAAGAAATGGTTTTTATGTACTTCGTGTTCATTGATACTTATTTTCTTTCTTGGCTTCATCCAAAATACTAATATATACTCAGCTTTCATTTTTCATGCCAATCATTGATTCTGAAGGCCTGGCACAGATATGTTCTTTGAAGGGTGTGATCTTTACCATCCTGTGCACACCTGCTGTCTCCCCATTCCTATACCTGTATCCATTTGCCTGAAGGCTTTCTCTGGTAGATGGTCCTTTTGCATGCTGGAGAGTGAGCTCTCTCAGAGGCAGCCATCAAACCATGATCTATGGGAGCCAGCAGATTCTCAGCTGTGTCATCCCTTAGGTGATGAACTGCACCATCCCTGGAGCATCCCACATGGCAAAGTCCTGGTTCCCACAGTGGTAGCTTGCTCAACAGTGCAGCCCTTATTGGCTCTTTTCTGTCCTTTTCCATGCCCTTTCTTGCTTTCCCACTCTTCTACCCATATTTTCTGTGATCACCTCCTAAATAAACTATTTTTGTAGAACCCTTGTCTCAAGCTTAAAATGTTTCTGCAAAAGGGAATGCCTTTGGATTTCTGTAAAAGGGTCTGCTTCAGAGAGGAATGCAACCTGAGAGAGAAGGCCGTGGTATTCACAAAAGCCCGTAGTAGCAATGAGATTTGAGGCTTAAATCCAGGCTTGTAAGACTGTTATGTGTTACTAGTTGTTAAAATATTGAGCACTTTTATGCTTGTTTCCAAATAGCTACTTCTCCCAGCTTTGCAGTGGTCATAACCACTTCATGGTCACCCATTCCTTCCCATGATTCAACACCTAAGATTTATTACTTCCCACAACAGGGGGCTTCTAAGACCCTCATCAGTTGCTATGGGTACCAACTGTTTGAATGATTAGTGTGCTTGAGTGAATTAAATATTTAAAATATTATTTATGTTTAATTTGGTGCCCACCAGACCCAGATATGAAGTACAGCTTTTCCTTTGATTGTGTAGTTAAGACCTTGCAGTTATGTTCTTTTAGCTCAGTCTTTATTATTTCTCTGTATGAAGTCCTTCAACTCTGTGTCCAGTTGCACTGTGGTAGATTTGCAGGGAAGTAGATGGGTGAAAGAGATAGGAGAAGGAAGGGTGGAGAGAACAATGAATACTTGATGATGAACCTCTGGGAAACTGTGTGAGCATTTCAATTTGAAACAGAGTGTTTCTTATATAGTAGCCATATTGTAGTTGTAAACAATAAAATGCCTGCTAGTTTGCAATGGATTGCACTTCTCTGACATTATACTTATATTTCTGTCTCTGCTTTTTTTTTCCTGGATTCAAAATATTCATGAGAAATGAAATATGGAACCAAAAGTCACACATGCATACACACACAGATACATTTCATAGTGGATATCTGCTGCTTGGCTCAGATATGTTTGGTGGATTAAATTCTAGGCCCCATGCTGGGTGCCAGACCCACCTCCCATGTTTAGACCCCTAGACATCAGACATTTAACGCCTGGCCCTGTGCTCCCAGCTGCCTATCCAGGTTGTAAGTTTTATATCTGGAAAAGCTTTTTCAGGCTGATTTCATGGTAAATGTATATTAATCACCTCAGGGAATTATTGAGAATTCGAGATAATCTTGGTTAGGTGAACAAGCAGCCTGTGTCCAAATATCATTTATTCCTGAGCTGTATCTTTGATATACATGATGATGCTTGAAAACAGTCCAATTTACATCCATAGCTGCATTATAAAGAACAGGGTTGAAGCCTTATCAGTTGAATTTTGTTGCAAATGCCAAAGCATAGGTCACAGATAAATCAGTTATCAGAATAAGGGTGATTTTTTAACCTGCATGTGTTTTATAGTTTCTCATGACACAATAATCATAAAATTCAAAAGGCACACTCTTGCAAGTGTGAAAAGGCAATTTCAGGGTTGCTTTTGGTTTCTGCTGTTGCAAGGCAGGATTTAGATACAGTTTCCCACTATTTGGATTTGCTATTGAAGTTTTAGTGGCGTGCCAAAGATTTCAGTTAGCAAGTGTCAGTGAATGATATCAACATAACTCCAAGTTCAAGGAGGAATCATTTCTTGAAATAAAGCAAGCATTTGCTGCCCAAAAATCTTGTTTTAAGATTCACCAACTTCTTGGCTTTGGAAGTCTCTTTATTTTTTAAAAATAGATTCATATTATATAAGCATCAACTTTTATTGTATGTTCCTGTTGCTTATATTTATATACATACACAGTGAAAGTTATTTTTTAAATCTTTTATTCTTATTGGTAACTACTGACAGCATTCGGGGTGTGAAAACTTTTAAGACTGGAAAATTAAGTAAAGGAAAATTCAAGCAAATGAATATGGAAAAACATTATTATTAGGAGCCTTAATAAAACTCCTGTTTAGCCAGGCACAGTGGCACACGCCGGTAATCTCATCACTTTGGGAGGCAAAGGTGGGTGGATCACTTGAGATCAGGGGCTCAAGACCAGCCTATCCCACATGGTGAAACCCTGTCTCTACTAAAAATTAAATACATTAGCCAGGCATGGTGGTGCACATCTGTAGTCCCAGCTACTTGGGAGGCTGAGGCAGGATAATCATTTGAACCTAGGAAGCAGAGGTTGCAGTGAGCCGAGATGGCACCACTGCTCTGCAGCCTGAGCAACAGAGCAACTCCATCTCAACAACAACAACAGCAAAACTGCTGCTTAACTCCATAAAAGCCATTACACCACTATACATTCACTAAAATTGCTAAAATTAAGGGAAAAAATAGTAACAAGGCCATGTGTTGGCAAGATTGTAGAATTGCTGAAATTCTCATACAAAGGTGGTATAAAATGATACAATTACTTTGGAAAACTCCCTGGCAGTTTCTAATAAAGTTAAATGTATACTAACCTCTCCTATGGCCCAACAATTCCACTTCTAGGTATTTATCCAAAAAAGATGAAACATGCATCCATATAACAACTTGTAAAAGAATGCTCATAATCCCTTTATTCATTAAAAACCCCAAACTGAAAACAACTCAAATTTCCACCAACTGGTAAATGAATAAGCATACTGTGGTATGATTATATAATGGAATACTACTTAGCTCTAAATAAAAATGAATTGCTAATACATTCAGTCTAGCGATGAATCTCAAAATTATAGTGTTTTCGATGAGATGTGAAGAGACACAAAATGGACTATACTCTAAATTCCATTTATATTAAGTTTAAAGACAAGAAAATACTCTGCAGTGATAAAAACCAAAATAGTAGCTGACTACGGAGTACAAGGGATTAATTGGAAAGGAGAACATTCTAGAGAGTTGAAGTATATTATACCTTGGCATGGGTGATGATTGCATGGTCATATAAACTTGCTAACTTGCATTGACTCATGTTTATGATTTGCATTATTTGTATATAAATTATACTTCAATAAGGTAGTGTTAACCAAAACAAAAATTTCCCAGTTTCTGAGTTCTTGCTTGATAATATTTGTTTGTATCACCTGTTGTTTCTCTTTGTTAACTCAGCAGCTAAATTCAAATTCAGTGTATGATAAAGTTTCATTTGTATGAAATTACTTTTTCCATTTAAGAAAATGCTCCAGAAAATTGAAGATTCTCCCTTCATGTGACAAACTTAAAAATATCTGTTGAGGGGCATAAATCTTTGGGTTTCATATTTGTGGTCTTCTTGTGTGGCATTGACAAAAAAATTTTCCACATATTTAATATTATTTTAAGATAGCCAGAAAATATTTTCTAAGCAATAAGATATTTCATACTTCAGAAAAAATTTCCTATGTGAAATGTCACAAAATTCCTTTTATTTGTGTCTTTCTTTAGCCCTGCTGTTTAATATCAACTAACAGGTAGAACTCTTTGGGGGTTTTAAAAAACCGAAATGATCAAACTACAGATAGTGATGGATGTGGTGGATATGACAGCAGGATCAGGTTGAGGTCCCATGTGGGGCACTCAAGTGATCAGACCCATTCACTCTGGAAATATATTTAAATTCTAAGACTAACCTAGATCTTTTGATCATTACTGGATAAATCTTTGATCAAACAAAGATAGGCTTCCCAGCACATGACCAGACATTCACAGTCACTTATTTAAATTTCACTTCATTAAAAAAAAAATCATTTCTATGACTCAGTATCTCTTTCATGTAATATGTCAAAACTAAAATGATTTTAAAATTTCTTTCTGAAAATAATATGCTTATATTTTGTGGAATAGAGAAAATTGGTTTCATCTTTATTGATAATAATTTTCTAAGTTGTCAGTGGCTGATTATTTGGGGAAGACATGGAAATTATAGTCTTTGCTCCTCCAAGTCAATAATTTTCAGATGTTTTGATGAAGCCCTGATAGCCAAATGGCTCCTGTAATATTTATGATAAGAGCACATGCCATGTTCTACTCTGACATACACATTTGGCTTTACCTTACCATTAACACAAAGTCTTTCCACTTGCTTTTAATTTGTCACATTTGAATGTAACACTTAATAAGAGAGCCAGATATGTATAGGAAACACATGGAGATAGATGACCTTTCCAGAGAAGACTGAAGACCAAACAGGAAGTAGAAAGTATAAGGAAGTGCTTAAATCATAGCAGTCGAAGCCCCATCCCATGTTGAGTGAGGTGCAGCATTTCAGGTAGTGGTGGACGGCCTCAGTCTATGAGTCTGTGTTCTTCTCTTGCTTCTGGATTGTATGACATGATGGAGGGAGAGGGATGTGGGTAGAGAGTGTGCATCTACTTTGTGTTAGGACCACCTCTTTCACTTCAAAGCTCCTATCATTGGCTTAGTATCATGATCCTTTGCCTGCCCTGCCTTTTAAAACCCATATAACCCTATTAAGGATAGAGTTAAGAGCATGAGGGTTGGTGGTGAAGTCAGCAAAAATGGCAGAGTAGGGAGCCCCAAGGACCCATTTCTCCACAAAAACACTGATAAAACCAGCAAAAACTATCAAACTCAACTCTGTCAGAACTCTGGAAAATAGACAAAGGGTTATGGCAACCAAGCAAATGCCAAGTCAAGAAAAAGGTGACTTTCACATGATAGAAGAGCTTTGTGACATTTTAACTTAGCTTTGCCACACACCCTCCTCAGCATGGCAGCAGCAGGAAACATGGCAGACACATTCTAGCTATGGGTACCTGATTCTGGAATGGGCAGAGTAGACCTTATTACCAAGGAATTGTGTTTGTCTGTTTTGACTTGAAGAGTCACTGAAACAATGATGAAAAGTACTTGCCTTCATTTTACCTAACTTGGAACTCTCTTAGGGCAGAAAAGCAGCCACACAATGGATATTCCTCAAAAATATAGAAAGACAATTGAACAAGCCCCTGCCACTTAGGGCAAAAGGTGATAGTTGTTATAAATAATAGACAGCCCTAAATCCTAGAAGGAGAATCTGGAGAATGAGTTATTTGGGGGAATAATTGCTTTGAAAGAGCTCCCATATAATGAAGAACCTGAAAAGTCATCTGCATGCCCAGGATAGAACCCATGCTCAGAGAATATTTGAGAAGACACTAAGCTTTCACTTTCAGCTTGAGATCTAAAGGCTTCATGGAAACAGGAAATGAAGACTAAGGCAGAATTGTAAACAGTTGGACTAGTAGAGGAGTGTGTGTGTGCGCGGGGGGAGGGGGGCTGCTCTAGGCATTTAGGAAAATCTGTCAAACCATTAGCTAACCACAAGCTAACAAAATAGAGACTTCAGAATACACACAACAAAACATGTAGCCTTTAAAAATTGTCCAGAAAAATGAGCAAAGTGTTTGAGTAGATATTTGTCCAAAGAAGAAATTTAAATGGAAATAAATACATGAAAAGAATCATAACATCAGTAATTCCTCAGGAAATGTGAATCAAAACCACAATGAGATACCACTTGACATCATTTGGATGGCTATTATTAAAAATAATAATAAAAATGGAAAAAACTAGTGTTGGTGAAGATATAGAGAAATTGTAACCTATGTATGTTCTTAGTGATGATGGGATATGGTGCCGCCACTGTGGAAAATAGTATTTTTTCAAAAATAAACATAGAATTACTATATAATTCAGTAAGTTCACTTCTGGATATATATCCCAAACAATTAGAATCAGGAACTCAAACAGATATTTGTACACTCATACTCATAGCAGCATTATTCCCAATAGACAAAAGGTAGAAATAACCCAAGTGTCCATCAATGGAGAAATGAATAAACAAAACATGGTATATACTTGCAATGGAATATGATTCAGCCTTTAAAGAGAGAAATTCTGACACATGTTAGAACATGGATAAACCTTAAAGACATGCTAAGTGAAATACACCTGACACACACACACAAGAACAGATTTTTGTTTGATTACACCTGTATGAGGAACTAGAGGAGTCAAATTTATAGAGGCAGAGTGGCAGTTGCCAGGGGATAGTCGGAGAGAAGTATAAGTATGTTTAGTATTAGTATAAGTATGTTTAGTTAGTATAGAGTTTCAGCTTGGGAAGAGATTAAAAAGTTCTGAAGATGGATGGTGGTTGGTGATTATTGCACTACACAACATTGTGAATTTACTTAATGTCACTCAACTGTACACAAAATGACTAAAACAGTAAAGTTTGTGTCACCTATATTTTATCACAATAAAAACTAGTTTAGAAAAGTTGCTAAAGAAAGAAACAACTGCAACCCACAGCAAGTAGCAAAAATAAACCCCAAGGAGTGGGAAGAATCTGATTTCTGGAGTTACCACATAATAATATTCAAAATGTCTTGTTCTCGACAAAATATTATCAGTCATGAGAAGAAACAAAAGAATATTCCACTCACAGGAAAAAAAAGTAACAAACTCTCCTTGAAAAAGCACAGATACTGGATCTACTAACTAAGACTTTAAATCAACTCTTACAAGAAGGATGATGATCAGAACCTGGGAAGGCTGGTGGGTAGCAAGGTGGAGGGGGAAAAGGAGAGACTTAATGGGTACAAAAACATACTTAGGAAAAATAAATAAGATCTCATACATGCTAGCACAACAGGGTGACTATAGTCAAAAATAATTTAAACATTTTAAAGTAACTAAAAGCATATAATTGGATTGTTTGAACAGAAAGGATAAATTCTTGAGATGATAAATACCCCATTTACCCTGAAACAATTATTACACATTGCATGCCTGCATCCAAATATCTCATATAATACATAAATATATTCACCTACTATGTACCCACAAAAATAAATAGTTAAATAAAATAAATGAATCAACTGTTGTATATACTAAAAAAGATAAATGAAACCATGGACAAAGAACTAAAAGATAAAAAAAGAATAAAGAAAAATGAACAGAACCCAAGAAACCTATGAGACACCATAAAGCATAACAGTGTAATGCAGAAAGTGAGGAGAGAGAAAAAAAGGCAGAAAGAATATTTGAAGAAAATATTTGTAAAACTCAAAGTTGATAAAAGGCATAAACCTACACATTCAGGAAGCTTGATAAACTTCAGGTAGCATAAATACAAAGACAGCCACACTCAGAGAAATTGTAATCAAACAGTTGAACGCCCTAGACAAAGAAAGAATCTTGAAATCAGCAAGAGAGTAGCACTTAATCACATACAAATGATCCTCAATGAGATTAATAATTGAATTCTTATCAGAAACAATGGAGGCAAGATTGCAATTGGATGGTATATTTAAAATGCCAAAATAGAAGAAAAAAATGACCTGTCAACCGAGAATTGAATACCTGGCAAAATTAGTCTTCAAATTTTAAGAGAAAAGTAAAATATTTCCAGATAAAAGCGGATAGGTCACAAGTAGACCTATCCTACAAGAAATGGTAAGGAGATGCCTTCAGGTTGTATTACCAGCAAACTTGATAGTAACTTGAAGGCTTACAAAGAAATAAAGCACACTACTAAAAGTAACTACAGTCCTATAAAGGGGCCTATTTTATTGTATCATTGGTTTGTAACTCATCTTTTTTTGCTCATATGATTTAACAGACAAATACATCAAATGATGAATATAAATCTGTTAGTTTGCACGCAATGTATAAAGACAGTCTGTGACAAAAACAACATGAAGAAAGATAAAAGGAGAATATAGGAGCAAAGTTTGTACACTCTGCGAGTGAAATTGGTATTAAATCAATTCTGTGACAAAAACAAAATAAAGAAAGATAAATGGAGACTATAGGAGCAAAGTTTGTGTACTCTTCGAGTGAAATTGGTATTAAATCAAGCCAGATTGTAAGTTTAAGATGTCAGTTGTAATCTCTAGGATAACTACTAAAAAATTAACTATAAAATATACAGAAAAAGAAATGAAAAGATAATGAAAGGTACACTTCAAACATCAATTAAACACAAAAGAAGGCAGTGGTAGGGGAATTGAGGAACAAAAAAAGATAAGACAGAGAAAACAAATAGCAAAATGCCAAAAGTAAGTCCTTTCTCACCCATAATTACTTTTAAATGTAAGTGAGCTAAACTCTTCAATTGAAAAGCAGAGATTGTCAGATTAACCAAGAAGAAGATTCAACTCTGCTGTTTACAACATACTCACTTTAGCTCCAAAGATACAAATAGGTTGAAAGTGACAGAATGTAAAAAGAGGTTTCATTCAAATTCTAAACGTGAACTAGAATAGCTATACTAATTTATAGTAATCTATACTAATTTATACTAATATCAGTCAAAATAGACTTTAGATCAAAAATGTTATGAGAGACATTATGTACTGATAAATGGGGCAATTCATCAAAAATACAAAACAGTTGCAAACCTGTACGCACCTAAGAGCTTAAGGTTTGATATAGAAAAGAGAATGAGCCTTGGTCTTGTACTAATTCAATTTAATTTACCTCTCTGAGTTTCATTGTGTATAACTCTGAAAATCCTCTTTTTTTTTAAAGCAGAAATTCCTTCCTACCTTCCTTCCTTCCTTCTTTTAGCAGGCAAGTTTTGAGTACCTACTTATGACAGACCCTGTACTAAGTTCTGGAAATATACAACTGAGTAATTACAGCCCCTATAATTATAGACTTTATAGTCCAAGTCCATAGTTTTTAAATTTTAGTTTACCTCAGAATCCCCTGGGAAGCTGATAAAAATACGAGCTATTGGGCCTCAGGCCATGTATCTGATTCAGTAGGCCTGGAGTGAGGCCCTAGGACCTGCATTTCTAACAAACTTCCAGGAGATGCTCATGCTCCTGGTTTGTGTCCCGAACTTTGAGAACTACTGGTCCAAGTCATGGATTCTCCATTTTGCCTGTACATTGGCATCACCCTGTGAGCTTTAAGAATACTGAAGCCTAGGTCTTATCTTCAGACTTAAATTGCCTGAGTGTTGCCTGGCCATCCCGACTTTTTTTAAGCTTCTCACATGTTTCTAATATAGAACTAAAGCTGAGAACCACTTCTCATTTCTGGCTGCCTATTACAACCACTAGGGAAGGTTTAGAAAAAATACTGGTATCTAGAACGTATTATGGATTAATTCAATCAAAATCTCTGAGGATTGAGCCTGAGCACTAGCACTGTTCAAAAGCATCCCAAATGATTTGAATGTTTAACCAGAGCTGAACTCATCTAAGCAAAGGTAACATAAAAAGAGTGAAGGAGAGAGGTATTTTAAAATATCAATTTTTTTGTTTGTCCTTTTAAATTATCAAGAAACATACAGGAACATAAATGGAAAACCAAGTCTCCTCTAACTTGCCACTATAGTATGTCTGTTGTAATCAAACATTTTTCCTATCCAGTCTTTGACCATATGTGTATATTTTTATATGGATCATATATGTGCAGCTTGAGATTCCGCCAAAAAAATGTCTTTAAGCCACAAAATAACCTTTTAAAAATAATAAAATAGTGGCATTGTGAGATTTTCTCCATGTTCGCTGAGAAAAGATAACTAGAATAAACTTACATCTCAGCAGGATAATTTAGGCTTGCCATTGGAGAAAACTTCCCGGTCAGCAGAGTTAAACTGCTCATGGAGAGAAAGTGGTGATAAACTAGGGTATGGAAGAAGGAAACAAAGTCCATCTAGAAGCCAGATGATGGGAAAATGGCCACAGAGAGATGACCTGGGATTTCGCAGGAACTATTCCAGATAGAATGCTGAAGACCATTAGTGGAGAGAATTTGTCTATTCACCTGTATTTCATTTAGAGTTTCTTGTGCATAGCTCATCATTTTGCTATGGTTTGTGGATATACTTTCTAGTCTAAAGGAATAGAACTGGATTAATATTTTCTATTGTAAAATTTAGTGTCTTTAACCTAGAACATAATATAATTATGAACCATACAAATAAGATTTGTAACTCATGCAGGGGGATTATAGATAACCCTAGAGCACTCATTCTTTATCTGTTCTAAGATAGTTTGGATATGAGCAGTTGAAGACACTCCTCTTAGTTAACTCAAGTGGGTGCCAAGACCCGTGCATTGGAAAGCTGAAATAAAATGCAATGCATTTGAAATTTCAAGCAGAAGTTCGAGTCTCTTTCTATTCTGTCTTGATATATTGCATTGAAATAACTGCTATGATTTAATTCTATCAATTAAAGTAACAGGGTTTGTGGGGTTTTTAATTTATTTTTCCCTCTCCACATTAACTCTCCTTATTTGTCTTCAGTAAATTTGCTTCAACTGCTCAATTTGCATGAGGATTAAATTTCATTAACAGATGCAATTAGAAAGTGGAATTTATAGAATAAATCCGCTTTATACCCTAACCTAATTGACATAAAGATTACCAATGTAATTGACTAGAAATCCTTTCAAGATAGTCAAGCTGACAGTTAATAGTGTTTTTTCTATAAAATTAAGAAGGTTCACTACAATCTATATATAAGAACAAGTCTAGTCCTTCCATCCATCACCTAAAATTATAGAGCTAGGTCAACTTTATATTCTTGCAGCAAAAACCTCCCCCTGGCACGAGATGAACAAAGTCTTGTTAAGCCTGCTATTTTTTTCCTTTTAGCAGACCTTCCCTTGAGTAAAGAAAGAGAAGAGCAATGGGTCTTTGCTAAGTGCACTCATAGCGTAGCCAAAGTCTTTCAAAACTGAGTACAGAGTACACAGATGAGCTCAGTTGTGAAGACCCCAACCTAGCGTGCTGAAGGAATTAAGAAAGAAACACAAAGATCGAACAGCAAAGTGGAATCAGGGGGGTAAATGCCTTCTGAGCTGAGAGCCTCAAGCAGGCTCTGACCCACATAGTTAGTCTCTCTGAACAGGTGATTATTATTAACAAGCAGGTGTTCTATGTTTTCTCATAGAACAAAGTTAAAGTAGGCAAGCAACTGGTGCCTGCTTACCACTGATCAAAGACAAACTAGAAAGCAATCTCCACAAGGGAGCAATGGGGGCAGGGTCACATATCCCATGTTTAAAGAACTAGTTTAACTGATGTATGATATATATATATACACCATTTACTATTTTAGAACACCCTGAGCAGTTTTCCATTTGGTGGGGGTGTGGGGCAGCTCGGTTTTCCTTGCCATCGTTCTCAGCAAACAATATATTCCATTACACACCTTAGGACTTGTCCCAGCAACAGAGGGGCTGCATCAGTGGAAAGCAGAAATTAAGACCTGTTCCTCCGCACATTCAACTTGCATCTTTAGCTTTGTTTCTTTATAGCAGTGGTTTGCAACCTTAGCTGTACATTGGAATCACCTAGAGCACCTTAATGTTTTTTATTTTTTAGATGGAGTCTCACTCCCTTGCCAGGCTAGAGTGCAGGGGTGCAATCTCAGCTCACTGCAACCTCTGTCTCCCAGATTAAAGCAGTTCTCCTGCCTCAGCCTCCCGAGTAGCTGGAATTACAGGCATGCGCCACCACGCCCAGCTAATTTTTGTATTTTTTAGTAGAGGCAGGCTTTCACTATGTTGGCCAGGATGGTCTCGATGTCTTGATCTTGTGATGTGCCCACCTCTGCCTCCCAAAGTGCTGGGATTATAGGCATGAGCCACGGCATGTGGCTGCACCTTAAAAATTTTAATGGCAAGACTCTACTGTAGGATTCTATATACTTGGGCTGGGATGCAGTCTGCACCATGTAAGTGTGAAAAGCTGCCCAGTGATCCTAATGTCTGGCCATGGTTAACAGCTACTGCTTTATAGTAAGCAGTACTTTACCTGTGGCCAGGTAAGGCAAAGGGAAGGAGGTTCTCTCAATAAGAGCTATGCTCTGGCAAAAAGCAGGTTAAGTGTTTCTTGCTGCCTATTTAAGTAATAACAGTGCCAAGGCAATCCCATTTGCTCTGGCTGTGTGATAATTAACAATTGATATTTGTGTGAAGCCAGCCTGCCTAACAGAATGGCATGCAGTTTTTCAGCCAAACAGTACACTGGCTCCTCTGTGGACTTAAAATTGCATTCTAAAAAAGTAGATGGCATTCTTAATAAGAAAACCCCAATTTAAATATAACCAACTGAAATTCTAAGTAATTTGGCAATATGACTTCATGTGGGGGTCATCTTAATAATACCTGAAATGAAATAATTTCTAAAGTATTTCTAATCTCAAATTGCCACCTTTGGTAACATTTTGGGTGATAGACTATTTTTACAAACTAGAATAGATCCTAATCCAGGAAAAGTACATAATTGAGGTCTGGCTTTTTGAAGCAGAAAGTCTCTCTTTTTTTATGAAATACATGTTTGCTGACCCAGGGGTAGGCCATTAATGTCATTAACTCTGCCACTTGCGTAAGATTGAACCCTTTTGTAGCTTATAGTGTGTAATCCTATGAGACTAAAGTATGTAGACAGCCAAAAAAGTATGCATATTATGTTAAATCACTGGGTAGTAAGATAGCCAATTTGGAAGACTTTCAGTTGGAGAATTCCTCATGTGCTGGCAAATAACACTTGCATTTATGCAGTGAACAAAAAAGTTTGCTTAAGATTTAGAAGCAAGTAATTGATTTTTTTAGGTGATGTGGTCTGGGTAGAAGTAGTGTAGCCCTACCAAGTGAAAAAAACCAACCAATTGAGTTAAAAGGTGTCAGCTGAAAAAAAAAATTAGTTCCCATCTATCTACAAGGGCCCTGCCCTCAGGTAGAGCAGGAAGATTCAAGGCCCCATCATCTCTCTCCTCCCACTTCTCAACCTCCTTTTGGTGTGTTTCATTGTCCGAACTCAAAGGGAAGACAGTGGGTGAAGGCTGGCTGATGCATTTCAGAGAAGATTGTCTCCTGGATGCTGTGCAATATGGAGAAGCTGGAAAGTAGATCTAAATGGACAAACAGAATACATGTACTATATTTGTTTAACCAATAGCTTTTCTCTCCTTTCTCTGGAAATGTAACCAGCTAGAAGACTGGAGTAGCCATGTGACTAATTCTGACTAAAGTGATGTAAGCAAGAGTGGTAAGGTGGGACTTTAAGGAAGATTTTTTTTTTTCTCAAGAGGGGATACCCCCTGGAACCTGTGTTTTGTCTTCAGTCATTTCCTCCTTCATGATGCCTGTAAAATGGAGGTGAAGACTGAAGTTCCAACTGTTATTTTGGACTGAATTTAAGCAAATTTGCAGTTGAATATCATTGCTAAGTATGGAAAAGCAGAAATTTACAAGAAGTATGTGCCCTAGTGACTAAAGCCACCACAGCAGCCCTGGATTCCTCTTCTGAATTTATTCCTATGAAAGAAAATCAATCCTTACATATTTTAAAAAACAGTTCAAAAGTTTCATCTCATTATATATTTGCTATCAATTACATAAAGTATGATGTAATAATTTTTAAATCATCACTTTTAAATTTTAAAAATTACTTCCAAGACCCCAAACTGTGTGCAATTTCACAGAGTATATTTGACTGTCTTACAACAGGCTACTGTCTACTTATGTATTATGCTTACTTGAGATGAAAAGTGTGCCTTATCCACAGGTGGAAACAATCTTTAAATATTTAAAATGTTCGCTTAATGTATCAAGTGAATGGGTGGACAAAGCATCCCAGTTTCTATTGGTTTTTCAACATGTGAACCTAATGTCCACCTTATCATAAGGTTGATTGTTTCTAATAAGCAAAATAACAGATACTCTAGCACCTTCAAAGTCAAACAGAGCCAAGAAATGAAGTGTGACTTATCCTTTGGAATGTAAAATACAAAATTTCTTAGGAAGCATGTGAATATGAATGAGAGGATGATCATCATTTAAATATTACTAAATAGACATAACATTTCTGTTGGGCACCTTTTGAGCAGTCACATTTTCCACGGAATATGTTTCAGTTTTTTTTTTTTTGTTTGGTTGCTAATCATAGCACTGAATTTAATAAGTAGATATTATTGAATTTCCTTGAAATGTTCCTGGTGGTGTAACATAAATTTAGTGCTTAATTGGCTATGATATATGGCTATATATCTATAGTACTTACAGGCAGTGAAGCCTGTTTTACATTTTCTGGACCTCAGGTGCCTAGCTTGAGCTATCTTGAGAATATACATTACTTCTTTTTTTTTCAAAGTATACATTCATGAAATGCAGCATCAATAGAAGATGATTCATTTTGTGACCCTACTGGCACAAGAATATGTTGGTACTATAATTTTGCTATGTGTCATTTGTACTTGGGTGTTCCTTGGATTGGCATGCAATAGAAAATTAATTCAGAATTGCAAGGTAAAAAGGAAATATTACAAAACTGGTAATTCTGATCCTGAGCCAGTTAGCTGGGTAACTTGATCAGATCACATTTGGTGAGAGCACTATTGGCATGTCAGGCCACTGTGTGATATTGGCCTGGGCGTTGGCCTCATAAACACGGAAACGCAGTAGCACTTTCAGCCAGTTAAAGTGCCAGGGACTTCTGCAGCAGCCTTTTGATTTGTGTGTTTCTGACTTTGAGCTCCAGAGAAAATGGACCACGTCTGGGAGCAACTACTAGAGTTCAGGAAAGGTATTACACTTAAAGTTAAAAGCAGAGGGGTGTTAAAATGTTGACTCTGATAAAGGTCTGTGGCAATTTAATTCCATTTTCCCCTCTGTCTTGAACCCCTTTTACCTGACCACTAACAGTTTGTAGCCTAAATTATCCAGATACTCAAGTCTTCACTTGATTTTCTGCCGTGGACAGCCCAATGCCTGGGAACATGATGTCCATAAGTCTAGTATTCTCCAATACATCAAGATCTTCATGGAAAATCTTGCTAAAATTGTGATGGGAAAAATATGCCCTCCAAATTCCAATTATTTTGAGCGAACATCATGATGCACATAAAATCAACGTCACTAGCATGCATCAGAAACTTTAATTTAACATAAGTTAGCAATAATCATTAGTAGTCAAAACCTCCTTGCGGATCAGCAATGTGACTGTGCCTGTGAACAACCACTGCACTCTAGCCTGGGCAACATAGCAAGACTCCATCTCTAAAACACATAAATAAAGAAATGCTTTAAAAAGTCATTAGTAGGCGGTATGTTCCTTCTCTACTTAAAAGCAACCAATGTTGAAAAGTCCATTTGAAGTTGTTAAAAATTTTAAAAGACGTGACTTAGAAATTCTGACTTAGCAATTAAAGCTGTGGCTTTAAAGTAAATTTATACTTTACAGGGAATCTATTATCAGTTAAGTTTTCAGATCTCATAACCAAATTGGAAATCTGAAGAAGTCAGAAGTTCTAAAATGCAGTGTTTTGAAAGGGCATTGATATATAGTTGTGATATTGTCTTAGCAACATATTTTTTTAAAAAGAAGAGTTTCTTCTTATATTATCAGTCCTTAAAATGGGTCATGTATTCTTGGAAAACAAGATATTCAAGCACTCTTTAAAACACCGTCTAAGCTTCAAGTGAACTTCAACCCAAACCAAATATATGCTGGATAAAGTGTATTGTGGTTATTGGAAACTTTAAAATATGAAACATTCCCATTACTGTTGGTATTTTACCTCTGAGAATTTTCTAGCCAAGGTTCTATTTGAACTGAGGCCAAAAATCAGTTACTGCGTGGGCTTTTCTTACGGGATGAATTTAATGAAAGGGCCTAGTTATTGCAACATATGCTG
The DNA here is from genome assembly GCF_001604975.1 of Cebus imitator. Lineage (NCBI taxonomy): Eukaryota > Metazoa > Chordata > Mammalia > Primates > Cebidae > Cebus > Cebus imitator. Next base: position 4,333,354 of record NW_016107346.1, on the reverse strand, counting down.
CCTTCATTTCAAAAGATTTCCTTAAAGCACAATTATTAAAGCCTGGGGAGAAAGAAATTTGTACTTTTCAAAAGCTCCAAGAAGTACTCCACAGAAGAAAAAACAAAGTTCTGAATCCACATATAGAGTGAATAAATACTCCTTTTAGCTTAAAAGTCATAAAAAATCATTTGTTATTTTTGCACCTTTTTATTGAAAGTGCTTTAAGAGTTTTAAAAGACCAGTGTACATTGTATCTAATTCCTGTTTATTTCCAAAGAAAAATCAACTCCCTTATTTTGAATTTTTTTTTACACAGAGTAGGGAAGAATTCAAATGTTCAGCAAGTATTTTTAAGAGCTTAAGTCATTGCTCTAAAGTAAATTTCACTTGATGGCTGTCTTAGGGTGAATTCTCTAGAACCAAAGACTGAGAGACACTTTTGGGTACAAAGATTTATCTGGAAGGTGAGCTCAACAAGTGCTAGTACAGGAGTGGGGAGAAATAGAAACAAGGAAAGGCAGGAAGTCAGCCAATATGGTGTGAGTTAACAAGCGCGTTACCACTGTGGACAACTGGAATCTAATCCCACTGGAGCACTGAGGATGAGAGGTTATAACATAGATCTTACTGTTAAGCCCACATGAGGGGCAAGGGAGCAAGGGTAGCTATCCACCAACAGGCTTTGATTGGTGGCTGCATCTGGTTTGTAAGGGAGAGCATTTCATTCAGTCACTTGCTGCTCATCCCATACTTAGGCCTACTGTACAACGGCAAGAGTGCCCTTAGGCAGAAAGCTTTAGTTGTTTGCTTTAAAAGTCATCGTAGGAATGATGTGAACTCAGAAAATATTGTCAGGACACTGACTACATCTGCCACAATGAAAAGCTGACTATAAAATCCAACTACAAAGTGAACAAGTATTTCCCCCAAAGATAAATATAAATAGTAAAATACATATCAGAAATTATCCAAACCATCTAGTAATCAGAAAAATACAAATTAAAACAGGATTAATCAAATTTGAGGGGTATTTATCAAATTTTTGTAAAATTATGATATAGCCTAATATGGCATGGTACTGTTTGTATTAAAAATATTATTTTTAAACCCAGATGTCCATCGATGATAGACTGGACAAGGAAAATGTGGCACATATACACCATGGACTACTGTGCAGCCGTAAAAAACTATGAGTTCGTGTCCTTTTTAGGGACTTGGATGAATCTGGAAACCATTCTCAGCAAACTGACACAAGACCAGAAAATCAAACACCACATGTTCTTACTCATAGGTGGATGTTGAACAGTGAGAACGCATGGACACAGGGAGAGGAGCATCACACACTGGAGTCTGTTGGGGGGACTAGGGGAGAGACAGCAGGGGGTGAAGAGATTGGGGAAGGATAACATGGGGAGAAATGCCAGATATAGGTGATGGGGGAATCGAGGCAGCAAACCACCTTGCCATGTATGTACCTATGTAACAATCCTGCATGATCTGCGCATGTACCCCAGAACCTAAACTATAGTGTGTGTGTGTGTGTATAATTTTTAGAAGCCACTTGGCTTTGTGTTTCAGTAGGTAAATCAACATTCACATATCCTGACCTAATTATCAAATTTTATAAGTATGAAATGAAATAAAATTTGCAGTGATGATATCCTACGTGTCCACAAAAAATAGGGAAATGATTTAGTAAATTATACTATATGCAATCACCAGATATTTGTATAATCAACAAGATTAGGGTTGTTAAGTATTGACATGAAAATAAATGCTTATATGGTACCAATAAGCAGAAAAATGATACACAAATGTATATATGCACTCCAGTTGCAGCTATCTTATTTTCAACAGCATTAAAAACTACTATAAGGAAATACACCCAAAAGGCTAATAGTGATTAAAATTTACTACCAGTGTGAATTACAACGTTTTATTTGCAAGGAAGGCAAAACCCAGCTCCCACTGGCTTAAACAATGAAATGTATTGCTTCGTGTAACTATGTAACTGGAAAGCCCAAGGTTTGGGCTTCAGGTTTGAACCAGCCAGCAGCTCAACCAGCTTATGAAAGGTCTAGGTGTTTTCTTTCTCCTCACTCTTCCTTAATGTTCGCTCTGTGCCAAAGCAGGCTGTCCTCTTGGTTGTCATTTTGATGACAGCAGAAACTAGAGCTAGAAACTAGATGCTTCCTTGGTCACATGGAGGGACAGAATGAGAGCTTTTATTCCTCAACCATTGAACAAAATTGCAGAGGTCATCTTATTATCACAGTTACAAGCCCATCGGTGAACCCAAAACTGTGGCTGGGAAATAAAATTGGCTTTAAGCCGATCAGGGCACCCCTCTGCAACAATGGTGGAGTCAATTCTCCTCTAAATCTGTGGTTTCTACCCAGTGAGGAAGGTACAGAATGGGTGCAGAGGAAATAATGCCAATATCTACAGTAGTATATGAATATATATAGAGAGATATATGTTGTTTTTGCATGTTGGTGCATATATGTAAAGATGCATATATACAAACACACCCATCAACAGAGGAAACACAACTTCCCTTATCACGTTGATTAATTTTTTTATTTACTCATTCATTCGACACCTACCTTGTTCCAGAGACTATCCTAGAGATTCCAGAAACAATAGTAAATAAGGCAGATAAAGTCCCTGATCTCATGGAGCTGACATCCCAATGGAGGAAGACAGGCAATAAACAAATGAATTAATGATTAGGAAAAATGATGTGAAGTAACTAAAGCAAGGCGCCAGTTGGAGTAAGTAGGTATATTTTGTTTTCTTTTGAGTGGTTAGAGGAGGACTCGTTGAGGAAGAGACGTTTAAGCTGAGATCTGTCTGAAAAGAAGAGCCATCCAGGCAAAGATAGGGGGTCTGGAGCACACACAGAAGAAAGCTCATTAGTATAAAAGGGCTTTAAAAGTCAAAGCAAATCCTTCACAAAGAACTCTTGTGAAGCAGAGCTATGGTGTATGAAAAGTGGAATGGAATAAGAGTGTGGAATGGTATGTAGACACCAGGTCATGTAGAACTTTGGAGACAATGGTCAGAATTTGGGTGTCATACAAAGAGCAGGGAGACTCATTTCAATGTTTTTAGTAGAAAAAGAAAAATATCTATTTGTGTTTTTTAAAGATCTGTTTGGGAGGACAGGCATGTTGGCTCATATCTGTAATTCCAATCCCAGCACTTTAGGAGGCCGAGGAAGACTGATCACTTGAGGTCAAGAGTTTGAGACCAGCCTGGCAAACCTGGTGAAACCCCATCTCTACTAAAAAATACAAAAATTAGACAGGCATAGTGTCAAACACCTATAATCCCAGCTACTCCGGATACTGAGGCAGGAGAATCACTTGAATCCGGGAGGCAGTGGTTGCAGTGAGCCAAGATCATGCCACTGCATTCCAGCCAGGGTGACAGAGTGAGACTTAGTCTCAAAAAAAAAAAAATCTGTTTGGAGATGGTTTCTAAAATGGCTTGTGGAGAGACAACAGGAACTCCAGGGCTGTACTTGTCTAGGCAAGAGATGATGCTGATCCTTGAACTGAAGAGTAATAGAAGATTGAAAGGAATGCATAGCCTGAGGTATACTGTGTGGAGATAATGCCCTATGTCATACTGATAGAGAAAGTCATAGAATAAAGGTTAACTCTCAGTTATCTTATGTGAGCAACTGGTGGGTTGATGGGCTGTGACCAAGATTATGAAGACAAGGGAAGATTCGGAAAGAAAGGGAAGAACTAAGAACACTTTATGGACATTTAAAATTTGGGATGTCTATTAGTCGTTAGGGCCAATTACATATTTGCTGGCACCCTTCAAAAGTGAAACTGAGGGGCACCTTTTTCAAAAGCAATGGGGGCAGTGTCAATAAAATCCTAAAATAGAATGCTTCTTTCTTTCTTCTGCAATCTCTCTCTTGACAGGTCATGGTATTTTTAAAATTTTTATTATTTAATGTCATTCTAAGTAAAGAAAAATTAAAATTGTATATTACGTGTTTTAACATTCATCCTTATATTGTGCAATGCCATTTTCAGAAAATAAAATACCATTTTAAGCATTTAATTTATATACAGAATCACAAAAATTATATAATTCAAACGTTATAGATTGTGCATGCCTATGTATTTTGTTCTTATCAAGATAGTGGAACTACTGCGCAAAACTAGTATTATTATTTTTATTTTACTTCTCAATACGTGCACACTCTACCAGCCTTCTCTACTTTCAGCCTACTGATGAGAAAGGAAGGACTGGAAAGAAGAGGGACTCTGGGTTGCTCCGTCTTTCTCACTTTTTCTGTCATTATATTCAGTGTAATGGTTGACTAATATAGATAAATGACACATATATGATTGGGATTATTGGTGTTTCATGTTTTAGAATGCTATTTCTGCATTGGAAGCAAGTTCTGATTCTAATGGAAGGTTTGACTTTTCATAGCTGTCAGAACCTGGAGATGTAACATTCTTATCATGTACTTGGTTTGAGTCTCATTGAACTCTCATTGTGGATCCCTGGATATTCTGTGTACCTGAGCATTGCAAATTCAATATGTCAACAGGACAGCAATGAACAATGCACATGTACATATCTCCTCTGCTGATGTGCATTCTCCATTGTTCCATCAGACTTCAGCTTCAAAACAAAAGTTCAGAGATAAAATGATGGATAATTTCANCTTGTACATATCTCCTCTGCTGATGTGCATTCTCCATTGTTCCATCAGACTTCAGCTTCAAAACAAAAGTTCAGAGATAAAATGATGGATAATTTCAGGACAATGACTGCAAAACATTAAACTAAGCATGGGTCTTTCTGCATATAGGGCCTTGTGTGACTGCAGAGGTGACCCTGCATTCTTGTGGAAATGTGTAAAAAATAGATATTGAAGTCGGGAGTGCTAGAGAAAGGTTATTTTCAGCAATGTTTGCTTGGGAATTATTAATATTAATGTATTAAATATTTTAGGGCATAGACAGGATGAGACCACCTACAAGGAGTGTGCAAATGAGGAAAATTTCTAAGAAAAGAATCTTACACACTCTAGTAATACAAAAGGCCATGGACCTGCAAAGTATATTGAGAAGGAATGGACAAAAAAGTAGGAGGATAACAGGAAAGTCCAAAATTCTAAAACCCATTAGAAGACAATAGTTAAAATAGAGGGACATGGTCACTTATCCTGAAAGCTGCTGAGCTGTCAAGCAAGATGAGAAAAGAAATGTTATCACTGGATTTGTCAACATGGAGGTCATTGGTGACCCTGGTGAATATAGCCTCTCTAGAAAAAGGGGGATAAACTCAAGTGAACATTCAGGAGATGATGAATGGTGAGAAAAGAGACAGGAATGTTGACAGCTTTTTCAAGAACTTTAGCGAGGAAATGGAACAGAGAAATGGGCTGTGTTTGCAGAAGGATAGGATATCAAGGGAGTGATGTCCATATTTTTCGCAGTAACTATTTTCAAAGCTGTGTAGTATTCCACTCTCTGAATCTACTGTAAACTATATATTTATGAGTTTAATACATACGCATACCTCTGTTTTCCAAAGCAGATTGTCATGCTATTCCCATCAACAGGGACAAGAGGTCTCAATGATTCACATTCTAATTCAAAGTGTGAGACTCTAGCCAAATGATCCTTCTGACCTCTCTGTAAAAAGGCCAAGTTCTAAATTACTTTGGGTTTCACTTTGGTCTCTGCTAATCAAGATTTACTCTGAGCTCCCAAACGCATAAAGAGCTTCTTCCTTTTGGTTTGTTGTTTCTCCCCAAGCAGGGCTCTGGAGTATCAGTGGGTGATTACAGTGATAGTTTCCTTCATGGCTTTCAAGCCACGAACAAATGAAAACAGAACAAAAAGCCAAGAATTCCATGCTTCTGTAAGCCTGTTATTTCAGGGTAATTACACATTTACATTTTTGCAGTGAGTAGCTGATAGGCATCATTTCATGTACGAAAAGAAAAAAAGATAAATGTAGATTTTTTTTAAGGTTTCCTTTAAGACTTTGCTTTTAAAGACTGGTGTTTGAAGCATATAAATTAGAGCTCAGAAGTTTCCAGCAATTAGTTTACACAGCAAAAGAGAAGAAATCAAAACCAAAGAACAATCTTAATTAAAATGCTGTGGTTGGCCTTGCACAGTGGCTCACGCCTGTGATCCCAGCACTTTGGGAGGCTGAGGCAGGTGGATCACCTGAGATCAAGAGTTCAAAACCAGCCAATATGGTGAAACCCCATCTCTGTTAAAATACAGAAATTGGGGCCAGGCACAGAGTCTCACACCTGTAATCCCAGCACTTTGGGAGACCGAGGCTAGTGGATAACAAAGTCAGGAGTTCAAGACCAGCCTGGCCAAGACGGTGAAACCCCGTCTCTACTAAAAATACAAAAATTAGCCAGGCATGGTGGTGGGTACCTGTAATCCCAGCTACCTGGGAAGCTGAGGCAGAAAATCGCTTGAACCTGGGAGTTGGAGGTTGCAGTGAGCCAAGGTCATGCCACTGTACACCAGCCTGGGTAACAGAGGGAGACCCCTTCTCAAAAAAAAAATTAGCCAGGTGTGGTGGTGGGCACCTATAATCCCAGCTTCTCTGGAGGCTGAGGCAGGGGAATTGCTTGAACCCAGGAGGTAAAGGTTGTAGTGAGTCAAGATTGCACCACTACACTCCAGCCTGGATGACAGAGTAAAACTCCTTCTCAAAAAATAAAATAAAAAGATAAATGTTAAAAAAAAAAAGCTATGTTTAAGAAGAGGGTATCTGAGGATCATAGAATTTTAGAGTCACTAGAAAAAAAACAGAAATCAGAAATAATAAGTGTTACGAATCATTTTCATCACATGCAGGTCCTGAGTCAAGGACTTGAATGAAAATAGTTTATTTTGAAGAAGTTCTTAGGAAACAGCATTAGAAATATAAGGAAGGGAGACAGGGAAGTGATGTAGTCAGTAAAGGATATGTTGTCAAGCCGTTACTACTGTGGGCAACCAGAGTAAGTCCCACTGGAAACTGGGAGACATGATCAAATACAAGCTTCAGAGTTCCCCTACTGGAGGTGCAAGGGAACTGGGGTATCTGTCCCCCAATTTCCTCCAGTCATTGGTTGATGGTGATTTCCAGGAGACATCAAATCTCTTTCACTTCCAGCCTCCTTCCCTGGCCATGGAAAAATCACTCCAACTAAAAAGATACAAAGGCTGGTAGTTAGAAGTCAAGTCCAAATGTAGTAAGGTAGTAAAGAGAGACACAGCTGGGGAGCCAACAAGGGTTGTAATCCAGATGGAAGGGACAATAGTAGTTAAAACACAGCTCCCTCTGTACTTGTTTCTAACACTAATCCAAATGAGGACCTCCCATTGCCCCTTGGGAAATCATCCATTTAGTCCATCCCACAGATTGACTTATAAGGACATGTAGGCTCAGTGACACTTAGTGACTTGCTCAAGGATGCACAGATGCAGTAGAGAAATTCAACATCTTGATGTATTAACATGTGAGCTTGATGAACATCAGTAAAATGTGTCTTCAAATATTTAAACAGAGATAGAGAATAGTTGTCTCAGACATTCAAGTGAAGCATTTCAAAATGAAAACTACTTAGCCCCAACCAGACTCAGAAACACATATGGGCACTAGACTAGACAGCATCAAGAGGCCAACAGGAGTTTTCCCTTCACAGTGGAAGGTTATTATTGTCCCCACAGAAAATGTCTTTGCATAGATAGAGCCCATGTGACTCTTGTATTTTCTTTCTTGACTCAGACATAAGTTTGGCAAGGGAGCATCATGGGAAGTGGACAGAATGTTCCTTTTGTCCTTTGAACTAGGCAAGAATCAAGCAATGACCCTACCTTACCACTTTATCTAGAGATGAATTCTCCTCCTCTAGGGTTTTGGTGGACAGGTTTAATTCATAAGTGGGAAAATACCTGGCTGTTTCTCACCTCACCCAGGAGTGCTAACAGAGGGATTCCCATTGATCCAATTTGTTTGCGCTGTAAGACTGGATCCGACTTCAGCGTGAAATCATCTTGCAATCTGAAATAATCTTGATTGGATTTCCATTTGTACTAACGTCACATAACAGTTGTATCGACTCTACCATCAGACTGTGGTCTATGCTGTTACTTTTGTCCTTTTATTTTATACAAGTAATGACCTTGGAGATGTACATCAGTCACCATCTTAAACCAATTGATCAAACTCAGAAAGAAATAAAACCTCTTGCTGCATGGAATTCACCCAACCTTCAAACATTTGCAAATTAACTAAGTCATAAGTACTCTAGACCAATTTATAAAACCTAGTTAAATTATCCCAGTTAAAATCATACATACTTACATATGTTTAAATAAACTGCAATAAGCTTCTATAAAATTGCTTAGAAAATATAATTTCTGCTTTAAATTTGTAAATTATTTCCCAGGTCATCAAATTAATAATTGAAAAAAAACTAACAATTAGGGGACATTTCTGCCTAATTTTTATTAAGTAGTAGTTTAGTTCGTCCTCCTGAAGCACTTAACCTGATTTTATGTCTTAATAAAGGATTGCTATTTAGGAGTTCAGGGACTGTGCTATGCTGTTAAAGGCATTTCTTGGAGCTCATTTTTGGTATTGATTAAATCCCTCCAATCTGGGATGAACAAACTGTAAAGCAATAAATAAAAGACCAGGTAGAAGAAAAAAAAACTCTGACCAGACATTCCTAATTCCAAATATAGTTTAAGAATCTCTCTCCTGTTCATTTTAGCAAAAGGTTTGGAAATAACATTTCACACTGACATAAATTTATTTTTTCCAGTTTTTAGTGTAAGTATACATTTACACATGCCTTCTCTTAATATATAATTACTCTAAAAATCTAAGCTCATTCTAGAAATATTTTGGGAATATGTATCTTATAAAGAAACAGAATATAATGTGTTACTCATCTCTCTGTCCAAAGGCAACCCAAATTAACTTTCTGGAATCTCTCCTAGGAGTATTGTTAAGCATTCATTTGTCTTTTATTTTATCTAGCTGAAATTAAGTTAAATATGAGATTGTGTTTCATGCTATTGCTTTATAAGATATTAAAACTATTTTTTAAAGTTGTAGCCATCAATTTAATGATTAACTGCACAATAATTCATACATTACCTAAATTTCTATGAGTTTTTCTTTTTTTTTTTTTTTTGAGATGGAGTCTCAGTCTGTTGTCATGCTGCAGCGCAGTGGCTCGATCTTGGCTCACTGAAACCTCCGACTACCTAGTTCAAGAAATCCTCCTGCCTCAACCTCCCGAGTAGCTGGGATTATAGGCATGCACCACCACGCTCAGCTAACTTTTGTAATTTTAGTAGAGATTGGGTTTCACCATGTTAGCCAGGATGGACTCAATGTCCTGATCTCATGATCCACCTGCCTCAGCCTCCCAAAGTGTTGGGATTACAGGCATGAACCACTGTGCCCAGCCGAGTTTTTCAAGTCTACGTGTGATGGTGAGTGAGGCCTGCATTTGAGATAAGGAGCAAACTGAGTGCAACATAGGAGGTACAGAAGTAATTAATTAGAGAGTTGACCTTATCCTATAGAGCCAGGTCATGAAAAGGGAGTAGAGAACTTCAGAAGAAGAGCAAGGGAAGAAAGAATGTGAGTTTGATGACAAGTTGCATTAATGAAAAACCAAGTCATGTATTATTTGTAGATATGTAAGAGGTAAATACTTTTTAAGAGTCTTGAAAAGAATGATGTTGAATCATAAAAGCATCTCACATTTTCCTTGATGACCTTCTAACTTAAGCAACCTTAACTGGCAAAAATAAAACATCAAAGTATTAATCATTCCCCCGCAATGCGTGTCCTAGTTTAGTTTATAAGTGTTAAAACTTAAGGGATCTGATGAGAACTTACATTTAAAACATTTTTTAAATAAATTTAAAAGGTTAGAGGTAAATCCAAAGGCAATAAACCATAATAGAGGTAAATCCATGGGCAACAAACCATGCCAGTTCTCTTTTCTGTGCTAATTATTAGATTATCAATGACTTTTAGTTTTCTCCCCTTTCTGTCTTCCTTATTTGATTTTGTTTTCAATGTTAAAATGCCAAGGCACTTGTTATTGCTTCCCGTATTAGGTTTTCTTGTGAAAACCATTTGTGCTTTTCTGTACTCCAGATTCTCATTATAACTGGGCCTGTGCATGTGAGCTGTGGAGGCTATGCCTTTGTAAACAACCCTAAAAAATTTGCTCCAGTGACTAATAAGCCTGACCTCTTCTGCCCATAGGGATCTCTTTCATCTCTGTTCTAATGAAACTTACTAACAATTAATTCATAACCTTAACCTTTATAATCCTTTGTAATTTATTTTTGGTATACTCATTTCTTTGTCTTCACTGCTTAATAGCTTAATAAGAATAAGGACCATGCAAACTTTTGTGTGTGGTTTTTCAGGTACCAATCCAGTATTTGGCATGTATTATACCTGCCATAATTGATATTTTTGTTGAATGAGCCAACTTCCTTTGGATGGGCATGAGATAACCACTTCTGTATAATACATTCTCTCCAAGGCAATTAAAGCTCAGTGTGCGAAGGTTGTATAGGATCATATCTCAACAGTCCTTGATCTTTTGAAGTGAGTGAAGGAAACAAAGCTGTTGACTCATGAAAATGAATTAATAAAAAGTAACCTCTCCTAAGTAAGAAATGGAATATAAAGGATAAGTGTTGAATGGCCACCTGGACCATAACTAGAAATTGTGATGGAGAACACATGTAAGTTATTTGCAAGAAGAGTAAACATATTAAAGATATAAAGTTCTATGCAAAGAATAGTTCTAACCAATACCATTTAAAGGACTATCCAGAGTACAGACATAGATGAAATTCTTAGGGGAAACAGCCTGTGCTTGTCCCCCAATTATTTCTCTGGGCTTTGTAAACACTGCATATTTGGTGTTTGTCCATTAGCATTCAGGGTCATTAAAAAAGAACTCAGTGCTGACCTGCATTCTTGAGAAAGAAATTACAGCATTTCTTATTACCTTCCAGTAGAACTTGAAGCAATGATTCAAACTCTACTTTATCGTATATCATCACAAGTGAGTATATTAATAATAAAGTGGATATTCATATACAGACCTGAGTAAATTTCTGATAAGTCACATCTTGATAGGAATAAATGCTGGTTCATTACAAATTACTTAATAAATATACATCTGGATTCCCAAGCATTATAACAGATGATAGAATATTAACCTTGTTTGTTTTCAGAGCACTTCTTTTTTTTTTTTTAATGTATACTTGCTGCTATTTACTTTGCCAAAAGATTGATTGCCTTATTGGCCCCAATTCTTCTTCATTACTACCTCACTGGACCCATGCCCTTAGACATGTAACTTAATAATTGTCTTCCATTCTGCAATGTGACACATTGCAAAGGAAATGTTGGCAAATGTCACATATACAGAGAAATGAAAAGCACTCGTGCAATTGGGCTTGCTCTTAGGGTTGTCCTCTGACACCATCATGAGAGAGATAGGCCCAGCCTATCGTGCCAGAGAAGGAATCACATAGCGTAGAGCTGAGTATCCACAGTGTCTCAACCAATGCCACCCTAGATAAGTCAGCAACAAGTCTGCCTTCACACGTGTGAACAGGCTTAGTCAAGACAAGCACAACCATGCATTCAACCCATACAAGCATCAACTGAACAAGTACTTATTGTTTTAAGGCTCTGCATGTGGGTTAGTTTGTTACATGGCATTAGCATGAAAATACCTGACTGATACTGCTTGATTTCTCAATATTCAAATATAATTGCTTCTTATTAATCATAAGTATAGAAGCACATGGACAATCACTAGAAAGACTTTGAGTACATTTGTGGTCCCATTTGTAGGATGTTATATCAAATTAAAGATGCAATGTATTTTCCACAAAATACTGAGAAAGTTTGAACCATTCTGTCTTCATTTTTTTCCTACACGAAGAACCAAGTGACTATAGAAGAGTCTAGCTGGCCTTGTATTGGGTTCTCTAGGATTATGTATGGTTTTTCCAAACAATATTAATGCAGTGGACCTTAGGAAATCTCTGGAAGGCAGTCTCCTTCACGAATGAGACAATGAATACTTACTCTTTCTCACTATTCTGCAGGTTGGTTAGGCAGATCTTGTCTGAGGTGGCTCAGCAGTGGCTGGAAGGCCTAGGATGGCCTTGTTCATATGTCTGGAGCCTCAGCTAGGACAGCTGAGCCTCTCTTCAAGAGGCATTTTATCCTACAAGTAGGCTGGCCTGAGGTTGTTCACATAGTAGCAGAAGGGTTCCTAACAGCAATAGAGAAGAACCTGCAATGGGCAAACACTTTTCAAAACCTTGCTTGTATCACATTTGCTATTATTGCATTGGCCAAAGCAAGTCACAGGGCAAAGCCTAGTTAGTATGCGTATGGCCTGGGGGTTGGGGGAAGAGAACCATGTAATGGTATTGTTCAAAAGAGTAGAATTATGGCGGCCACTTGCAAACAATTTACCTCATATGTCATGCCTGTGTCTTCTTGGTGGGGGACCAGAACCCTTACATGCCCATTTCTCTAAGCTATTCAGTAAGTCCTACACCCTGGCCCATGGAAGACAATTTCACCTCTGTTTTAAAATATAGATTTCATTCTTCTTCAGGTATGTTGAGGTCAACAAATCAGAATCTGACCAGCATTGAAAAGATAGTTTGTTACAGTTTCCAAGAGGAGGGAGCATGCCATGCCGCAAGGGCCCACATAGAAAAGCACCAGGATCATCAGGAAATGGAGCAAGGGAAAAATGTGTGCACGGTCTTTTATTCTTATTTCCACAGGAACAAATGGGCAAGGGAGTGTAAGGCAGGCTTAGGACTGGCTTGTTTGAGTAACTTCAGCAGGCTCTGGGGTGTAGAGGCTCTCACTATGTTCTGGTACCTGGCCCTGGGAGATGGGTCAGTGGAATATTGGCCCTGCTTATGAGAGCCTAAGGAGGAGGTGTGGATATGTGGGCTCTGGATTGGTTAGTTTGTATATGAAAGGTGTTGTCCTTGTTCTCTGTCTCCAGGAATTAGCTAGCCCTCAGTGGTACAGTGCCTCCAGTGTCAGCAAAATCCTGTCTGAGGTGGCCCCACGTGTCAAAGCATCAGAAATACAGAAAATAAAAAGGCATGACAAATACAACCTTCTCTTCGAAAATATATTTCTAAGGCAATAATATATTACTGTCCTTAGAGAAGTTAGGGGAGTTGAACTGGACTTAAAGTCATATAGATATGCTGTGATAATGATATAATGTCTACAACACTCTCAAAATATTTTTAAATGAATTCTCAGTCTTATATAAAGTTTGCAGTTTTAACTTCTTGCTATACTGTCCTCTTTCTAGGATTTTCTTTCCAATGATCAACATTGATGTAGGACCTTCTTAGCATTCTGCTAAGTACTCACCCTAAATATGTGGGGAAAATATATGGCATGTTTCCTGAATTTGTGGAATTTTTGCAGGGAAAGCAATAAGAGAGAAATAAAAGGCAATGTGAATTTAATGTGCTTGTTAGCATGTGGCATAAGTACTCAAGATTATATGTTCATTCCATAGAAATTCTCCAGGGCTAGTTGTGTTAGGTTAGATTCCCTAGAAGCAGATCTGCATGTTTTCGTTGAGCAAAGAACATCCCTTTGATTCCTGAGCTTACTGGAATATCATTGTGTAATTCTCCCTCATTTCCTGCTGCATACCTACAAGTAATCTCAAAAATCCTTTCAAGGAGAGTTTTCAATTTTGCATTCTGAACTTTGGATCTGCCTTCATTTAACTAAGTGAGATAAGGAGAAACAAAATTCCAATGTATTAGTATGACATTTAAGGTGGAGAAATTTAGGCAGTAGGCAATCATGTGCAGCAGCGGTTTATGGCTGAATTCTACCATTTGTAGCTACTTAACATGCTGAACCATCCCTCTCTGTCTGGAAAAATCATAAAAAGGGGCCCGTCAGCACTCTGAGTCACTGCTAAGAAGCTTATGCAGCCTCACACCTGCATTTAAATGAGTGTTTCCGGGGCAAAAATGATGGACCTCAGAGAAATGAAATGAAGCACTCTAGCAGAGAAAAACAACATTGGTTTTTGTCTGCATTTGTAAATTAACTGCAGGAAGAACACTTTTGGAATTAGTTTAATTATTAATAGAAATTGCTTTGAACAACTGTTTTGCTTTACATTTTAATTTAACTGAGGACAGTCATAAAAGGATTATCATCAGGTGGCAAAATTTGATGATATTCAAAGTGTAAAGAAACAGCCACTCATACCAAGACATGGTGCCTCACACCAACTAGGAATTCTGTATATATGGTGGGAATTCATAAATTATGTCAAACTTAAACATAGGTTACAAAACCAGGACTTGTGAATACTTCATCTTTAGTTTCTTCTTTCATAAATTTTTCTTCTTAGTAAGGTATAACTTACACAGAGTACAGTGAATAAATTTTAAGTGTATGTCTTGATTAATTTACACAAACACACGTAGATACACGCACGCACACACACACACACAGAGAGTCTCTACCTATATTGAAATAGAGAATTTCTAGTGCCTCAGCAAACCTCCTTAATTACCTCTCCATCAAGAGCTCATTACTATATCACTATTATTCAGACCTCCCACTATAGATCTTCCTAAATTTTCACGCTCCCATGGAAGAACTGTTTTTCCAGGTTGCACCAGGAGTAATCTAGTCATAGTATCCCTTAATTCCCATTTCAAGATTCTCTCTGTTTTTTTTGTTTGTTTGTTTTTGTTTTTGTTTTTGTTTTTGAGTTGGAGCCTCACTCTGTCACCCAGGCTGGAGTAGAATGGCACCATCTCAGCTCACTGCAACCTCCAACTACCCGGTTCAAGCGATTCTCCTATTTCAGCCTCCTGAGTAGCCAGGATTACAGGCATGTGCCACCGCGCCCTGCTAATTTTTGTATTTTTAGTACAGATGGGGCTTCACCATGTTGGTCAGGATGGTCTCGAACTCCTGACCTTGTGATTCGCCTGCCTCAGCCTCCCAAAGTGCTGGGATTACAGGTGTCAGTCACCATACCCAGCCCTCATGATTCTCTTTAGCCCAACATGATCCCAAGAAATTATTAGTCTTTTACTGCTTACCCTCAAAAGGGATCACCCTTGCATTGCCCTCATTGGGTGCTCTTGCCCTTGCCATCGCCATGTTCTCAGTGTGATCCTTGGAGCTTTGGCTTACTTTTGGGGGGCAAAATGCTTCCAAGAGTCTCAGTATTATGACTGTAGGTTCATTTCTAGATGGATGTCCTAGGTTCTGAACTAGGTTTTTCAGACATTCCTTACCTGCCAGAGGTAAGACTTTCTCTGTGCATGTCCTGGAGCCAGTGCCACCATGCTGTCCCATAAGCTGATGGGACAGTGTCCTTAACACTGCTGAACTTAAAAATGGTAAAAGCAATGCATTCTTATGTTAGTTCTATTTTATCACAATAAAAATAAAAAATAAAAGACCTCAGTTTTTTAAAAAAAAACATAATTAACTAAAAGCCCTCATCTTAGGCTCTGCTTCCAGGGAATCTAACCTAACACAATCAGCCCATGGCAAGGACATGATGGCAGAGGCAGACTGCATTGCCAAGACTCCAGTTCACTGACCCTTAATTGTGCACAGCTCAGAAGAGGTCACAGTTTGGCTCAGCCTTCTCGAAAAACTTCTTGCAGAATTGTTTGAAATGAGAAGAGGTTGGAAAGAACTAGAAACTCTTCTCCTTCTGTGATCTACTCCACACGCATTTCATTCCAATAGTATTAAACAGCTTCCAGTTTCTGTTCTACCGTGTCGGTTCATGTCTCCCTGTCTTTCATCACGTTATTAGCTCTTTTTAGAAACATCACGTTTTTTACCTTTCTTGATCTGGTGCTTTTTCTTTTTCCCTCAAGTCTCATCTGAGGTGTCATATTCTAGAACCCCAGGTTCAGCTAAGTCCCGCTTCTTTGGGTCCTCATGCTAATGAGCTTCTTTAGAATTGCTTCCACTGTTTCCTAAATGTGAGGTGGCCTCTGCTCCTTACCTGCTTCAAGTGACCAAATACTGTATTTTTATAAACTCAAGTATAGATACTATCTCCATGAAATCTTTTTACCTCTTCTCCAGTGAAGCTCTTTGCATCTTCTCTATGTATATTTGACAGTTCATTAATACCTCTCAGTGGTTTTTCATATTTTTATTTTTCCCATTATATTGTAAAACTTCCTTCAGAAGAGTTTTAACATTGAATTCCAATCTACTCCAGTGCCCAGCTCATTACCCCAGATTCAGTAAATGCTCCCTGAATGAATGCATGCAGAGCTGCATAGATAAGCAAGTCTCCTTGATTAATCACATCAATTAAACTGAGTCAAAGATGTGTTGCTATGTTGGTTCCATTATCTGACTTTTGAAAAAGCAATGTGACCTATAGAGTTGACATGCCCTTGATATGGCAGAAGTGGAGTTTCATCCTCAAATATCCCATTAGCATTTCATTTTCCCTGTTTAGAGTATATAGTTGACTTATTCTTGTCACAGACCTAAGTAACTACTAATACTGAAATTTTCTCTCTAATTCTTCTGAAACAATTTCTTTTTTTTTTTTTTTTTT
>NW_016107346.1:4217935-4315883 GCF_001604975.1 Cebus imitator | reverse complement strand
AAAAAAAAAAAAAAAAAAAATACAAGATCTCAAAAGGGAAGAGGACGTAGAATCAACTTAGCTTTGAGCGGTGCCAATGGAGAATTCTCCTAGGACTCATACTAAATGAGTTGGGTTATTATTAATCAGTAGAAATTAAAACAATTAGCAGATCATGTACAGCTCCATTCTTAATGCAGCCTGCCTAGGGACCCTGTTAGGAGGGTGTGTGGCCATTTTGTTATTGCTTTCTTATATGATAATATCATAATGTCCCAAGGTAGGGTGATTCCAACAATGGTATACACCCACTTATCCAAAAGGGCACATCTTGGCATTCCAAAGAGGGAAAGAAAACTAGGAAAGCAGATGTGCGAGCAAAGCCATTCCTCACTAAAGACATTGTGAGTTCTTTGTCTTTCTTTTTCTATTTTCTGTTGTCAAGAATATTTATATTCATCCATGCAAGATTGCATGGGGAGGAATATCACAGTTGCACATTTGTTGCCATTGGGTTCCAGCTTACAACCATCTTGCCTGAGATCATAAATTTTCAAATTAATGCAGTATTCATGCAGAATTTGTTCATCCTGGAATTTGTGTATCTATCATAATAAGTAAATGCAAAGAGACTAGCATATGAGGTAAGGAGTCCTGGGTTTGAACTTTTTCTAGTAGAGTAGCCATCAATTGTACTTAGTAAACATTTCTGAATGTTCTACAGTACATAACTGTAAAACAGAATGATAAATGAAATGCCTTACCAGGCCACTTCCAATTTTGAAATTGTAAGATTTCATTCAGCCTCTCCCAACTCCCACCAAAATAAAAAACTTGTGAAACCAAGTTTGTACCAGACTGATGTGTATTGAAACTGTCACTCTTATGTTGTGATAAATAGCCATAACTCTCAGTTACTGTAAAAAAAAAAAAAAGTTGAGAGTTATGGAGGATATGATTTAATACATGGTTGTTGAATATGTACTTTAAGGCTCTGCACTGTGAATTTCAGAGAAGCTCAAGTATATTTAAAACACAGTACCTGGTCTGAAGAGGCCTCCAGGGGAGGTAGGAAGATGAAAGAAATAATTATCAAAATTATTTTGAAGAAGGGTAGAATAGCTCACCGTAGTAATGGCTTGTCTTTTCATCAAATGATACTTATAAATTGCTCTGGGTTTTGCTTCTAACTTTTAAAAAATTATATATGCAACCAGGATTTATATTTCATTATATAGCCAATGTTAGGGACTAACCTGTGCTTACCCCATATTCACATGTCAAAGCCCTAACCCCCAATGTGACTTTATTTGGCGATAGAGCCTTTAAAGTGGTAATTAAGGTCAAATGAGGTCATAAGGGCAGGGCCCTAATCCAATAACACTGGTGGCTTTATAAGAGGAAGAACACCAGTCCTTCCTCTAAGAGGAAGAAACATCTGAAAAGCATGTGCACAGAAAAAATGCTGTGTGAGGACATAGCAAGAAAGCAGCTATTGGCAGACCAAGGAGAGAGGCTGCAGGAGAAACCAAACCTGTAGACGTCTTGATTTTCAACTTCCAGCCTCCAGAACTGAGAGAAAATGCAATTCTGTTGTTTCAGCCACCGAGTATGGTATTATGTTGTGGCAGCCCAAGCAAACTCATGTAGCTGATTTCAGGAACTTTCATGTTTTTTGCACTGTTGCCCTTCTGATGTTTATAATTTGCCCTACTCCCTCTCCAATCTTGAAACTAGAACACAATCTTGGGAAAGGACACTTGTTCTCACCTTCTATCCCCAGCACAAAAATCCTGAAACACGTATCTGACAAGACAACCTACGTTGGGTCACTGTCTTGTGAGGGTGTCAGATGTCATAGTAGGTCAGCAAATGGGAGAGACTGACTGCACTTCTAGAGTGCCCAGGACAGGCTCCGGGAGCAGGCGGCGTTTCCGCAAGGCCAGGTTAACTTCCATTGCTGTTTTGCCTTTGGGCTTAGTTATGTGCTTCTCTCATTTTATCAGAGTAGACAGAATGGATTAAGACATGAGCATGTTTTGAAACTCATTCCTTCATTTGTTCAACCGGTAATTGAACACTGGGCACAGTTCTAGGTGACTGAGTTACATTGGTGACCAAAACAGACTCATATTCTACCTTTAGAATTTACACTTTAGTAAAGTGTGGAAAATTAGATAGTCCTTGCCTTTGAAAAGTTCAGTATCTTGTAGGGAGATGGTCCCTGTCTTAGTCTGTTCAGGCTGCTATAACAAATTACCATAGATTGGGTGGCTTACAAACAACACAAATTTATTTCTCACAGTACTTAGAGGCTGGGAAGCCTAAGATCCAGATGCCAGCAGATTTGGGGTCTGATGAGAGCCCACTTCCTGGTTTGTAAATAGACCAACTTCTTAGTGTGGCTCTCTCTGGGGTCTCATTTTATTTTATTTTTCTTTGTGACAAGGTCTTGCTCTGTCACCGAGACTGGAATGCAGTGAGAAAATCACAGCTCACTGCAGCCTCGGCCTCTTGGGCTCAAGAAATCCTCCCACCTCAGCCTACCAAGAGGCTGGGGCTACAGATGTGTGCCAGCATTCCAGGATAATACTATATATTTTTTTGTAAAGATCATTGTGTTGCCTAGGTTGGTCTCAAACTCTTGGCCTCAAGTGATCCTCCCACCTCAGCCTCCCAAAGTGCTGGGTTTACAGGCATGAGCCACCACATTTGGCCCCTGTGGTCTCTTTTACAAGGGTATTAATCCCATTCATCAAGGCTCTGTCCTTATGACCTAATTAGCTCCCCAAAGCCCCACCTCCTAATATCCTTACTTTGGTGGTTAGAATTTCAAAATATGAATTTCAGATGGAGACATAAACATTCCGCTCATTGTAGTCCCACTAAAACTGATGGTTTCAATAATACAACAAATGTAGAGAAAAGGAAGCCTGAACATGGAACTTTGAAAGGGGCTGGTGGGAGCCTGGGAATGATGGAGCTGAGACTTTGAAGAATTCCTGTTTTTTTTTTTTTTTGTCCAGAGAGTACCAAGGAAATCCCCAGCCCAATGTGCCTATGGCAAATTCTGAAGTAGTATGTTGTGAATTAACTCTGCTTTATTTTCAACTCATTATATGAACGTAAATTAGAAATGTCAGTTGGGTTAATTTTGGCTCCTTTTGTGGAAATAAACACATCATTTATACATTTAGTTCATTAGAATATAAAATTGATATTACCTTTTTCTTTGCTCTTTGGTATTTTTTCTTGTTGCTATTTCTATTGCCGCTGTGACAAATTAGTACAGACTCAGTGAATTAAAACAACACACATTTATTATTTTACAGTTCTATAGGTCAGAAGTCTGATATAGAAGTTACTTGGCTAAGATCAAGGTGCCAGCAGGTGCATTTCTTCCTGGAAGACCTGGGGGAAAATCTGTTTTCTCACCTTTTCCAGTTTCATAGACCCCTTCCTCCAACTTCAAAGCTAGCAATATTAGGCTGCATCCTTCTCATACTGACATGTCTTTGGTTCTTTCTTCAAATTGATCTTGTTCCTTTTTATGGCTGCATAGTGTTCCATATTGCCTAAGATCAGCTGACTACATGCTTAATTTAATCTGCAGCCTTAATACTCCATTGCCATGTAACCTACCAAATTCACAGGTTTCCATGATTAAGACATGGACAACTTTGGGGAGCCATTATTCTGCCTACCACATGGGTTTATTTAATATATTCTAATCACCAGGGAGACAAAGTAGATAATAAGCATAAAAGAAGCCAAAAAAAGAAGGTCTGTCTGTCCTGCGGCACTGAAGAACGTAAAGAATCACAGAGCTTTATTTTTCATCTAACTCATTTTGATAAAATTCCAATTTAGAAGGTAAGGTAAAGGAACACTGACTTTCTACAGTACAATTTAAATTCAGAGCTTCCCCAAGTAGAATGTTCAGCTGCGGGTACAGAGTGAAGGTGTTAGTAAACTGTAGTCACACCCAGGGCACCTAAGAGACATTGTTTTTTGAGACTTGCAATAGATATGCTTTGCACGATAGAGCCACATGAGAATTTCCACCTAAGAAGCATTTATTGTTAAGCACTTTTTTTTGCCTGTCTTTGCTTCAGATAGTACACCTTTCAGGGACAGATATCAGTATTATACATAGCTCTTTGTATATTTTTTTGCGGGGGGGTGACTGAGAAACGTATTTCCTTACATGTAACTTGCTGGCCATCCCATATATTACAGTAACAGTAACCACTACAGGTTGGATATCCCATATCTGAAATGCTTAGGACCAGAAGTGTTTTGAATTTCAAATGTTTTCAGGTTTTAAAATACTTGCATATACACCATGAGATATCTTGGGGGATATCTCAAGATATCCCAAGTCTAAACAAGAAATTCACTTATGTTCCATATGCACTTTATAAATATAGCCAGAAGGTAACTTTATATGATTTTAAATAGTTTTGTGCATGAAATAAAGGTTTTGTACATGAAGTAAAGGTTTTGTACACTAAACAATCAGAAAGCAAATGTGTCACTACACTATCTCAAGCCCATGTGGCTTGTCTTTGGCTACTATCATCCCTAACTCTGAATTTATATGTTATTGATAAGCAATCATTTTCTTACACTTACACCTAAGTACCTAGTAAAAAATATGACAAATCATTGATACAGTTAAAAAATTTAATGTGTTCAGGGTAACTAAGCAGCACAGTAGCATCACCAGATTACTTGTATTTCATCACTATTACCCGTAGAGGTATCTGTAGGCCTTTTTGACATTTTCAATGATATCTTTACAAAGCAAAGAATAAGCAAAAAATAATGCACATAGGTCTTGGCTTCATATGGGGCATCATGGAGAACCTGTTGTTGGCACACCTGGCCAGCATACATGCCATTTTATTAATTGTTCTGGGAATGCTTACATGAGGGAGTCTGGATAAAGGCAGAAAATATATATTGTAGCTGAAGGGGCCTAAGAGGGTCTTTTTTTTTCCCTTGGTGAAGCCGAATAAATTTGTGTTGTACATCCGCATTTTGATGGTGACTCGTTACATGTGATCAGGAGTGGAATTTTCTACTGTGGCATCATGTCAGCACTCAAAAAGTTTCAGATTTTGGAGTTTTGGATTCAGGATGCTCAATTGTATTTTTGTTTTTAATCAAGTAGTTACACTGAGGGCCAAGACTCTATGCTAAACGCTCATCATATATTATCTTATTTAAACATCACAATGGTGCTTCAGGGAAGGCCCTGCAGTGGCCATTCTCAATGCTGGCTGCACATTAGAACCCGCTGAGCAGCTTGTGAGGCTCCAGAAACCCAGGCCGCACCCAGGCCAGTTGATCAGAATCTCTGAGGGTGTGATCCAGGCCCCTCATTTTTTAAAACTTCCAGTATATTCTAACATACAGCCAAGGTTGAGCCTAGATCTATCTGATCCCAAGCCCAGATATTTCTGCCTGCTGTGTAAGCAGTATTACCCAGGCCTTTCCCCATCTTTTGCCCCAACCCTCTCACTCACAGACCCACCCCCAATATCTTATATGCACATTTTATTTTAAGACCCAGAGTCTTGCTCTGTCACCCAGGCTGGAGTGCAGTGGCATGATCATGTCTCACTGCAGCCTTAACCTCCCAGATTCAAATGATCCTTCTGCCTCAGTCTGCCAAGTAGCTGAGACTACCTGCATGAGTCGCCATGTCCAGCTAGTGTGTGTGTGTGTGTGTGTGTGTGTGTGTGTGTGAAGACAGGGTCCTGCTTTGTTGTCCAGGCTGGTCTTGAAATCCTGGCTTCAAGCAATCCTCCTGACTTAGTCTCTCAAAATGCTGGGATTACAAATGTGAGACACTGCACCCAGCCCCATGTAGACTTTGACTCCCAGTTAAATTTTTGCCCACAAAATGAAACTTATAAATTTTTGAAGTTCTTAGTATAATACCAGTGATAATCTGACATTGTTTCTTAATGAAAATAAACTTTACTGTTATTGGCATTTTCCTTTTGTTTTTATTTAATTTTTTTATGAGGGGAGGGAGGTGTCTTTATAAGTAACAGTGATAGTAATTTTGCAATATTGATTTTGATAACTAAGAATGTATCATTTTATATACTAGGAATTTTCATGGACTTGGCATGTTTTGTGACATTTTTTCAGGGAAGATTCTATTATTAGAAGAAAACTGAGGCTTACTTTCTCCAAAGGCACAGCCCTGACATTCAAGCCCAAATATGTGTTATTTTACTTTATTTTATAGGCAGAGTCTTGCTCTCTCACCCAGGCTGGAATGCAGTGGTGCAATCTTAGCTCACTGCAGCCTCAACCTCCTGGGCTCAAGTGATCCTCCAGCCTCAGCCTCCTAAGTAGCTGGAAGTAGAGGTAGGCACCACCATTCCCAGTTAACTTAATTTTTTTAATAGACAAGGTCTTGGTATATTGCCCACGCTGGTCTTGAACTCCCTGCCTCAAGCAATACCTCTGGCTTCAAGCAATACTCTGCCTCAACCTCCCAGAGGGCTAGGCATACAGGCAGGAACCATCATGCCTAGCCCAGATATATGTTATTTTAGAACATCAGTTTATAGCTCCTGCTTGACATTTTCTAAGCTTGAAAATAAAACTGTCTTGAGAAACTTGTTGGTCTCCTGAAAATTCTGTCTGGAATGGGACTTAGCAATGTGGAATTTTGAATTTGGTCCTTGGTGTTCTGGGGCTACTCCACCAAGCTACAATATGTTGCCTTCAGTCTTATCAGGGCTTTTCAAACATTCATGTGCATTCAATGGATGTGGTGATCTTGTTAAAATGCAGAACCTGATTAAGTCGGTTAGGGACGGTCCTGAGATTCTGCATCCCTACCCAGTTCCCAGGAGATGTGATGCTGCAGTCCACAAATGACATTTGGAGTAGCAACTTAGTACCTGGAAACTAACTTCAGTTTTCTGAGAGCAAATTTCTGAGAGCACTGTTGATTCTTCACTCATTGTAGTGTTTTTTTGCACATTGACTTGCAAAAACTCTTTAGTATATCTTTGAGGAAGCCAAAAAAAAAAAAAAAAAAAAAAAAAAACCTTTAAGACAATGACATCAACATGAACTCAGTGCTTTAAGTGCATTTTATAAATAGCACAGCAGATAAATTACTTTTAGAAATAAACATTTAACCAAGTGTATCTTTTCTCTATTAGACATTAAGCACATGTCTAATTCATTCTTAAATAACAGAGTTCCTCACCCAAATTAGGTGTTTAAAAAGGCATTTCTTAAAGGAATAAATCATTTTACAAACCTTTGAATTGTTTTTAAAGTAGGTCTTAAATTTTATATCCCATCTTCTAACACGTAGGTGCCTTTTTAAAGATGCATCTGTGAATTTTCATTCAAAAGTATATATAGATTGCATAACACATGCATCTTAGGTGTAGTATAAACACATAGATTTTTTTAAAGGCAATTAATGTGTCTGTACAAAATATAAGGAACAAAAGAAGACTTTTGAGAGGCTAAAACTAGCCTAAACATACCACCAAAGAAGTAGAGAGAAAACTGAGAATGTTTTTAACATTTATTAAGTTCAGGGGTACATGTGCAGGTTTGTTACATAGGTAAACTTGTGTCATGGGGGTTTGTTGTACAAATGATTTCATCTCCCACGTATTAAGCCTAGTACCCATTAGTTATTTTTCTTGATCCTCTTTCTCCTCCCACCCTCCACTCTGTGATAGGCCTCGGTGTGTATTGTTCTCCTCTACGTGTCTATGTGTCCTATTATTTAGCTCGCACTTATAAGTAGAACATGTGAGTTGGTTTTTACATTTATTTCCCAGACTTGTGATGCCCATTGTGAAAATGTATTATATGTTTAAAAATAATAATGGTAATAACGGAAATGTTAAAAGCTAACATTTCTTGAGCACTTCCTATGTGCTAATTTGTACTGATCACTGACTGCCAAGCAGTGAGCCACCGCCGAAGGGTGCTGTCTGAGCCCTTGTGTAGATAAGGAAATGGAGAAGGTGAGTGAGTGCCCCCACTAGCATGGCTGTGATGTGGAAAGCAAGGACTCACCCAGGTTATTCATCCCTAAACTAGCATACCTCTGAGCAAGTTTTCTTTGCACTTGAGTAAAGCAGATGGATTAATATTTGCTAGAAAGCTACTAGACATTGATAGAGAGCCAAGTTTGCAATGTAAAATTCGCCTAAATCTGCTAATGTTTACTGGTACGATCTCCCCTTGTTTTGAGACAAGGCTTGTTCTGGAAGTGTTGCAGCTGTTTTCTTCCACAGCTCTGTCTATCAATCCCCTCCTCTTTCCCTCCTTGCAGCACCAACACCTTTACCATCATCACCCTTTTATCTCCTAGGTCTTGATGGTGTCCACGTTTTAGTATATGTGATGTTCCTCCAATGTCACTTAATGTATTTTCCATAGGGCACCATCTTCCCTAGCCTCAGATAAGAATTAAAGTTCTCTTCATGAGGCTAGTTTGAAAAGCTGAACCTATAAGACAAAGTATAATTTTCCAGTGCCCGTTAAGATGGATATTCTAAATAAAGAAGAGTATGTGACACCAACACCAAGTTTTTCTATAATCAAAAGTATGGCTGACTCTTGTTATTCCTAGAATACAGGCTTTTATACCAGACCTTAAACTGCCTTAATTTAAAGCAGGCATATAAAATACA
Source organism: Cebus imitator (assembly GCF_001604975.1). NCBI lineage: Eukaryota > Metazoa > Chordata > Mammalia > Primates > Cebidae > Cebus > Cebus imitator. The sequence goes on along the minus strand of NW_016107346.1, from coordinate 4,307,208 downwards.
AAATGGTGTTTAAAGAGGTGTAGAGATATTAATTAAAATAGGCTTGCTGAAATGCCAGGGATATCATCATTTCTGAAAATTGAATTAAGCCCTGAATGTCAATGGTGAATTAACATGAATAGACTTATCTATCCCTGCCCAAATGTATTTTATCCACAAACTGTGTAATACACGATGATTAACCCGAGGTTACAGATTTTAGTTGAAACCCAATCCAATTCTTCAGAATTCTAATTGAGGGTTGCATTCAGGTCAAAGAATATTAACAGAAAAGCCTCTATCATTTAAAGGGCAAGCAGAGCGAGTGTTTAAAAAAATGTTCAAAATTTCACTTAATTGTTCTCTTCTTGAGCTATTGTTCTTGATGATTTAGAAAACCTGTGTGTTGCAAGTTAACTGCTTTAATTACAGTAATGTCAAATATGTAGGCCTTTCTATCTAAAGGGAGTTTAATTTCTGTGGCTTATGAAAGAGAAACTGAAAGTATAGTTAAAAGTGGATATGTTAGTTGAGAAAGTTCCTGATCTCACAAAGCAATAAAATTTTCCTATGTGGTTGTTTGAAGGGGAGCTGGTGTTGAAAGGCACAGTGCAGTTGAAGCTCCTCTGTTAGAAGCCCAGCATTTTGCTTGTCTAGTTTTTTTTTTTGTCCTCAGCGTGGCTTACTTTTGAAAAGCCTCAGATATATAAAACTCATTGTTAAAGTATTACACGGTTTGTACAGCAGGATGATTTGCATTATATTAAGGACACCAAAACACAGAAAATGAAAGGTCTACTGTGTATGAAAACAGGACAAATACTCTTGCAAAAATAAATTCGATTTTCTCTCAAAGTTAGCGTACTTGTTATTTAAAGAAATGCGGAAAAGAAACACAAGATTTTTTTTTCTTTTCTTTTTTCTCACTGACTTTAACTCTGTCTGAATGGCACCTATAACTAAAAATACATTTCAGGAATCAAGTACCCTTCTTTTATATACATCCCTCTAATTCTATGGCTAAGTCCAATGTTTAAGGTTGTCAAAGTGGCTCCAGTCCAAAATCAGGCTAACATTTGCACTTTCCCCGAAGTGGAACTCCTAGATGCAATTCAAACAACCTTTCTGGTAATCCCAGGGTGTGGGTTTTAGCATCACCAGCTGGCTTCAAATGGGCCACTGTGCTCTCTACAAAGAGGAGAGAACCTTCAACACAGAGGCCGTGCTTGTCAATTCAACTGTGTCTAAATTCACAGATGAGTGTTTCTCTCAGTCCCTACACCAGCAACGTCAGCGTCCCTTGGAAACTTGTTAGAAATGCAGCGTCTCAGGCCTCGCCTCACTGAATCAGCACCTCTGGGGTTGGACCCAGCGATGTGTTTTAACAAACCCTCCAGGTAATTCTGATGCACACCTAAGTTTGAGAACCACTTTTGTAAATTTGTGTTTGAATTTGACACTAACCAGTAATTCTACTACTTAACATTAAAAGCTTTCAATTTTATGATCCTTCATGTTAAACAGGTCAAAGTGGGTGATTTCAATTGTTTAATGGGTACAGAATTTTATTTTGGGGTGTTAATATTTTAAAACTAGATAGAGATGGTGGTTGCACAACCTTGTGAATGTACTAAGTGCCACTGGATTCTTCGCTTTAAATATGATTACTTTTGGCCGGGCATGGTGGCTCACACCTGTAATCCCAGCACTTTGGGAGGCTGAGGCAGGTGGATCACATGAGGCCAGGAGTTCAAGATTAACCTGGCCAAGATTGTGAAACTCTGTCTTATTAAAAATACAAAAATTAGCTAGGCATGGTGGCACACGCCTATAATCCTAGCTACTTGGCTGGCTGAGGCATGAGAATCTCCTGAATCCGGGAAGCAGAGGTTGCAGAGAGCCAAGATCACACCACTGCACTCCAGCCTGCGTGACAGAGTGAAGCCCTGTCTCACAAGAAAAAAAAAAAGATCATTTTGATCTTGTATGTTATGTAAATTTCATCTTGTTTTAAAATATATGTAACATAAACGAAACTCATTTGCTATAGACATGCCAATCTAAAGAAACCTGCAGATTAAACAATTTCCAATTCTTAATCATTCTTATTTTGAGTGCATCCTAACTCTTTTTTTACACATATGATATGGTGCATTCTAATTACACAATTACTAAGGTTTCCCAAGTAAACATGTAAAACAGAGTATCTGTAAAGCTGTGATTTGAGTGTTTTTCATGGAAAGTTTCTCATTAGAATTTCTTGATCAGTCAAACAGTTTTCAACTACAAGCAAAACAAGGGAAAGTATTATTTGGTTGCCTATCATTGTTAGGGCAAAGACCATAAAAAAAGCAGAAAGAGTCAAAACCAGACTTTTAAAATTAAATTTCAGGCAATATCTTATAGTACCTCCACCCTCGTGTTGGGCAATTCAAGAGGTCTATTCACATTGTATTGTATGAATAGAAGTTTATTTCTTATGAAATGTAATGTAGAACATTTTATTTTATTTAGATATGATCTAAGGATGCCTCCTGGAATTGTGCAACATAAAGGTTTTTTGGGTTTTTTTTGTTTTGTTTTTTTGAGACAGAGTTTCGCTCTTGTTGTCCAGGCTAGAGTGCAATGGTGCGATCTCAGCTCACCACAACCTCTGCCCACAAGATCAAGTGATTCTCCTGCCTCAGCCTCCCGAGTTGTTGGGATTACAGGCATGGGCCACCATGGCCAGCTAATTTTGTATTTTTATTATAGATGGGGTTTCTCCATGTTGGTGAGGCTGGTCTCAAACTCCAACCACAGGTGATCTGCCTGCCTCAGCCTCCCAAAGTGCTGGGATTACAGGAGTGAGCCACCGCACCTGGCCAACACAAAGGTCTTGGGTGTTGTCCTTTCTGGGTGGAGGATTTATTAGCTACTGAACATATTTTTTTTATAAATATCACTGGGGATTTTTTTAAAAGTAATTCTATCAAAAAAAATCCTAATCCTGTGAAGTTTTATTAAATGTAAAAACAAACAAACAAACAAACATAAATCAATTAAGGCTTCAAGTAACAATTTATTTTACTATATAACCCTGTAATTCCCTATCCCCACACACACCTATTATAGACATAATACATTACTATATAGAATACTGGAAAATATCATAAAATATATTTAAAAACAATTTCCCACACTCTCAGAACTGAGAAGTAAAATTTGTTGTATATTATGAGAGTATACATGTATGTGTGAGCACATATCACACATACATACAGTTAATAACATAACAGCATATTACATTTTAAAACCTATTTTCCTCTTACCATATCAGATATTTTTCTTAACAAGAAGTATTCTTCTACAATATCAATACCATTATAAGGCTGTATAGTATTTCCGCCTATGGACTTAGTTCACTTGATTAATTATGAGTTCCCCATAATTGAACATACTTATTACTTCTAGTTTTCCTTTAAAATATAACATCCTTACACCTGTATTTTGTGATTTTGCTGATTATTTTTCAAATATATTGATTTGTAATATCTCTGTTTATACTAGAAACATCAACCTTTTTCTTTGTCAAATAGTTCTTCCAGTTTATTGTATTTTTATTACTTTTGACTTTAGCACTTATTTTATGCTTGATGTTTTCTTTCTTAAAAAGAAAGTTCTCATTCTTTTTTTAAAAAATAGACTCAGGGTACATGTGCAGATTTGTTACATGAATAAGTTTCATAATGCTGAGGTTTAGGCCTCTAGTGGACCCATCACCCAAAAAGTGAATAGCATATCCAATAAGCAATTTTTTGACATTCACTCTGCCCTCATCCTCCCCACTTTAGGAGTCCCCAGTGTCTAATGTTGTCATCTTTATGTCAGTGTATACCCATGGTCTAGCTCTCATGAGAACATGTTGTATGATTTTCTGTTTCTGAGTTATTTCTTTCAGGATAATGGCTTGCCGCCTCATCCATTTTGCTACAAAAGACATGATTTCATTCTTTTCATGGCCGCATAGTATTCTATAGTGCACATATACCGAATTTTCTTTGTTTAGTCATCCATATATGGGCACTTGCATTGATTCCATGACTTTGCTATTGTAAGCCTTTTATGTTCAGTGTTCTCTTTCATAGTGTTGCCTTCCTATTCCCATATTATATACAAATTTTCCTATGGTTTCATTATCATGGTTTTGTTGTTTAAATTTAACTCTTTATTTGAACATCAATGTGACCTGTGAGATGGTAAAAAGATCTAAGTTAATTTTTACAAATCGTTAAAACATTATTTTTTCATCGTTTATTAAATAACACAGTGCTTTCTACATGGACTTGCAAAATAAGTTTATCCAACTAGGGGTATAAACAGAGCAAGTTATTTAACCTCTCTGTGCCTTCATTTCCTCCTTTAAAAGAAGAAAGCCAGTAATAGCATCTCCCTTGAAAGGCTGATATAAAAAAATCCACAAAGTGCCTGACACAGAATAAACTTGATCAACATTATATTACTACCACTAATATGATTACAATTATTATTAGTGCCCTATCTACTCAACTCAATATGCTAGTGTCTTTTTTAGGATATTTACAATTATATTCATAAGTAAGATGGGCCTATATTGTCTGTGCTTACATCAACTCTGTCAGGCTTTGAATGAGGGACTTGATGGTTTCATAAAATTAAAAAGTTCTGTGTCTATTTTATTACTAAATGTAGAATTTATCCTTGTCATGATAGGTTGACAGAATTCCTCTCAAACCTTTATGAGCCCTGAACACTTCTTTAAGACAACACTTAGAAAAATATGTCGAGGTCTTTCTTAATTTTTGATCTATTATTAAAAATTTCCCTTCCTTTCGGATCAGTTTTGGTAATTGCTATCATTCTAGAATGAATTGTTGAGGAGCATGCCTAAAAGTAGACACGAAAAAGGAAGTTGTTCTGACAGTTTAGTCAGGCGATGGTTCCCAATTCTGAATCCATAGCTTTCTCCAATGTCAAGCATGATAAATAACAACATAGTATCCCCCATTTATCATGCCAAAACCAGGAGAATTCTCCTAAATTTCTTTCTTTCCCTTAGCACCACTTACCATAGTCACTCATCTCATTCCTCAGCCAGGCCTGTTGCCTTCATGTCCAAATTACATCCGGTGCATCTACTTCTCTCCATCTCCATAGACCTCACATTAGTCCAACCTCCATGAAATAGACTCAGTTGAAATAGCCTCTTAATTGGCTTCCTACCTCCAGTTTTGCACATGGAAGACAAAATGATCTTCCAAAAATACAGATTAAATCATTTTACTCCCCTTCATTAAAACTAATAGACTTCCACTGTGTTTCAAATAGAAATCTAAACTCCATCCCTCTAAGAGCCCCTGTGACTTGTCCTAGAATTTTTTCCTTGCCCCAGTCAGCTCATCACAGATCACTGTGCCCCTCTTTTTCTATGTTCCAGCCTCTTTGGACTCTGTTCCTAGAGCGAATCAATCCATTCCTACCCCAGGGTATCGGCACCTCCTGGAACTACACCAAAGTCTGGAACTTCTCTTCTCCAGACTTTTGTGTAGCCCCTTTTTCTTTTTTGTTTTCTTATTTATTCATTTATTTTTTATTATTCTTTAAGTTCTGGGGCACATATGCAGAACATGCAGATTTTTTACATAGGTATGCATGTGCCATGGTGGTTTGCTGCATCCATCCCCCTGTCATCTACATTAGGTATTTCTCCTAATGTTAGTTCTCCCCAATCTCCCCACCTCCTGCTATCCCTCCCCTAGCCCCGCCAACCACTGACAGGCCCGTGTGTGTGATGTTCCCCTCCCCATGTCCATGTAGTCTCATTGTTCAACATTCACTTATGAGTGAGAACATGTGGTGTTTGGTTGTCTGTTCTTGTGAGAATGATGGTTTCCAGCTTCATATTTGTCTCTGCAAAGGACATGAACTCATCCTTTTTTATGGCTGCATAGTATTCCGTGGTGTATATGTGCCACATTTTCTTTATCCAGTCTATCATTGATGGGCATTTGGGTTGGTTCCAAGTCTTTGCTATTGTAAACATGGCAACAATAAACATACATGTGCATGTGTCTTTATAGCTGAGTGTTTTATAATTCTTTGAGTATATACCCAGTAATGGAATTGCGGGGTTAAATGGTTTTTCTAGTTCTAGATCCTTGAGGAATCACCACACTGTCTTCCACAATGGTCGAACCAATTTACACTCCCACCAACAGGGTAAGAGCATTCCTATTTCTCCACATCCTCTCCAGTATGTGTTGTCTCCTGATTTTTTTAATGATTGCCATTCTAACTGGCAGGAGATGGTAACTCAATATGCTTTTGATTTGCATTTCTCTAATGACCAGTGATGATGAGCTTTTTTTCATGTTTGTTGGCTGCATAAACGTCTTCTTTTGAGAAGTGTCTGTTCATATCCTTCGCCCACTTCTTAATGGTGTTGTTTGGTTTTTTTCTTGTAAATTTGTTTAAGTTCTTTGTAGATTCTGGTTATTAGCCCTTTGTCAGATGGGTAGATTGCAAAAAATTTTCCCCATTCTGTTGGTTGCTGGTTTACTCTAATGGTAGTTTCTTTTGCTGTGCAGAGCTCTTAAGTTCAATTAGATCACATTTGCCTATTTTGGCTTTTGTTACCATTGCTTTTGGTGTTTTAGTTATGAAGTTGTGGCCTATGCCTATGTCCTGCATGGTATTGCCTAGGTTTTCTTCTAGGGTTTTTATGGTGTTATGCCTTACAATTAAATCTTTAATCTACCTGGAGTTAATTTTTGTACAAGGTGTAAGGAAGGGATCCAGTTTCATCTTTCTGCATATGGCTAGCCAGTTTTCCCAACACCATTTATTAAATAAAGAATCCTTTTCCCATTGTCTGTTTTTGTCAGGTCTGTCAAAGATCAGATGGTTGTAGATGTGTGGTATTACTTCTGAGGCCTCTGTTCTGCTCCATTGGTCTATATCTCTGTTTCGGCACCAGTACTATGCTATTTTGATTACTGTAGCTTTGTAGTATAGTTTGAAGTCAGGTAGTGTAATGCCTCTAGGATTGTTCTTTCTGCATAGGATTTTCTGGGCTATGTGGGCTATTTTTTGGTTCCATATGAAATTTAAAGTAGTTTTTTCTAATTCTATGAAGAAAGTCAATGGTAGCTTGATGGAGATAGCATTGAATCTATAAATTATTTTGGGCAGTATGGCCATTTTCAGGATATTGATTCTTCCTAATCATAAGTATGGAATGTTTTTCCATCTATTTGTGTCCTCTCTTATTTCCTTGAGCAGTGGCTTGTAGTTCTCCTTGAAGAGGTCCTTCATATCCCTTGTTAGTTGTATTCCCAGGTATTTTATTCTCTTTGTGGCAATCATGAATGGGGGTTCACTCATGATTTGGATCTCTGTTTGTCTGTTATTGTTGTATAGGAATGCTTGTTATTTTTGCACGTTGATTTTGTATCCTGAGACTTTGCTGAAGTTGCTTATCAACTTAAGGAGATTTTGGGGTGAGATGATGGGGTCTTCTAAATACACAATCATGTTGTCTGCAAATATAGACAATTTGACTTCCTCTTTTCCTAATTGAATATCCTTTATAAACAGAACCAAAGACAAAAACCACAGGATTATCTCAATAGATGCAGAGAAGGCCTTCGACAAAATTCGACAGCACTTTATGCTAAAAACTCTCAATAAACTAGGTATTGATGGAACATATCTCAAAATAATAAAAGCTATATATGACAAACCCACAGCCAATATCATGCTGAATGGGCAAAAACTGGAAGCATTCCCTTTGAAAACTGGTACAAGACAAGGATGCCCTCTCTCACCACTCCTATTCAACATAGTATTGGAAGTTCTACCCTTTTTCTTTTATCTAATGTCCCTATCCCCAGTCCACTCATTATTTTACCTTCCCCCCTTTTATTTTCTTCATTGACTTCTTCTCTGAAATGTTCTTGTTCATTGTTGGTTTATTGCTTTTCCACCTGTAAGCATTATATTTGTTATTCACATGTGCCTGACACATATTTTGCCTTCATTAAATATGTATTCAGCGAATAAGTGGGTGAATAAATGGATATAGTCAGGATGATTTTTTAAACGAATAGATTGAGAGATTTAAGAATTAGAATTTTTTAAAGTTAGGTGTAAAAATGATCCCCCAAACTGATAAGCATGTGAGGTAATGCTCATGTTAAATAGCTTGATTTAGCAATTTCACAATGAATACAGCTAGTGCTCGACTTACAACCACGGTCGGGACCGCGGACCGGTCGTAACACGATTTGGTCGTAAGCTGAGTAGGTTATATGTACAGTTGAAATGGTGCACGCGGAGATGGTAGTGCTGCCGGAAGCTGGTCCGCACTGTCGTATGCCCAGCTGGGTAACGTTTGCGCTGCCAGACGAGGAGCAGTCGTGGCTAGCGATTGCGGTCATAAAGTCGAATGGTCGTAAGTTGCATAGGTGGTAAGTCGATCAATACCTGTATGTACATCAAAACATCATGTTGTACACCATACATATATATAATTTTTACTCATCCAAAAATTTTTTAATGACTAGAATATATGGGGAGCTTGGAGTGTGCTGTATCTCTGTGTACTTGGGTCTGATTACAGCATGTGTAAAATGTAAATATCATCAAGTTGTATATTTAAAATTAATGCATTCTGTCTTCTTTAATGCATGCATGTTATTTCTTAAAAAAAAAACCCATAAATACATGTTTAAAATAGCTGGAGAGAGAACAAAATTTAAATAATATGCATAACTCTAAAGCTTTCATATTTTTTACATGATCTAGGACCTAATATCACATGCACATTTAAAATTTCTTTGAAAATGAGCTTTGGGATTCTGTAAAGATTTTGGGCTCTACCATGTGGTTGATAAACAAAATTATTCTCTTTACTCAAGGTCCTAAATGAACTTTAAAATGAGCTGGAAATCAACTCTGGCTTAAAGGAAAAGGATATGCCCACAAGGCAAACTTGTTTTGACTCAAAACATACTTTATCATGTAATGTCCCATTCCTCACCTAAATTAGATAGCTTTACATTATCATGTAACATATGTTAAATAATTCGAATAAGAAAATATTTCCTGATATTTAGATAATGATATTTAGATTTATTGTGTAGTTTCCTGCATAAGACATTAATGCCTTTTATAAAATGTTTCATAAATGTGTTTTAGGAAAACACAAAGATGAGTCAGTTGGCATAGAGACATGCACAGTGTAGCAACTCAAACATTTTCTGAATAAATAAGTGAAAGAATGAGTATAAGAAATAAAAATATTAGAGGTAATTATTTGGGTTCTAGACAAAGCTTTAATTATAGTTTCTAAAATTTGAATGAATTCACTGTTTTACCATAATCAGAAGACTGCAACAATCATCAATTGCCCAACAGTGATGACCTCTGTAATTTGGCACTCTTAGCTCCTGAAATATATTGAGATGCATAAATATAGACATCTTAATCTTTTAAGTATATCCTAGCAAACTGGCCTTAGGATCCTTAGGGCTTTTGGAGCTAAGGGGAAGTTAAATGACCTTCTTTTATTCCCTGCCAAAATAAGAAAAACTTTATTGATTCGAAAGTATTAATTTCCTCCAACTTTTCATATATGCAGTAGACACGTCAACAGAGCAAAAATAGTCTTGGCTATTGGAGGTAAGGCTACAGATTTTATTAGGTTGTCACAAAAGAATTGCAGTTTTTGTCACTACTTTCAATGGCAGAAGCTGCAATTACTTTTGCACCAACCTAATAGATTTACTTCATAACTATACATTTACCAAAGATACAAGACATGATTCAAACATTAATATTTGTGACTTAGAGCATCAGAATGAGGAGATTAAGAGTTTGAAAATGCTCCAGCACTTGGATGAGGCAGGAATAGGGAGGTACAGTTTAAGAGAGTTAAAAATTAGAAGTCATTATGCCAACCTAAATGTGTCCTTCGAAAGCTGTGCATGTTACAACTACTGACTCCAACACATCTATCTAGTCAGCCTCTGCTATTTTAACCATCTTTGTTGCTCTTCAATTTACCACCTATTATTAGGCCAAGAAAACTTGAGCATCTGTCAAGAGTAAAATATTTTGAAGTTTTTTTCTAATACACTAAATTTCACGATTTACACAAGGGTTCTTTTTTAAGAGATGAGAGTCTTGCTGTGTCTAAAAAGATCTGCATATTTTTGTCTTCTACCAGATCATTAGAAACTTGAGGACAAAGGCTGTGCAACATTCATAAACATAACCCTTGTATGGAAAATGGTAATAAAAGCATAAAGTTTGTTGAATGAATGAAAAAAAGGGACAAATAAAAGAAGAAATGAAAAAGTATGTGTATGGTACTGGTAATGCTCCGGGAATATTCATTTGCATATAGGTGAATCAATTATTATAGGAAAGGTCACTTCAGTAAACATTCAGAGTTTTCCTGGGATTCTATGACATAGAGATCCAAAAATCAGCTTTGAAGAAGGCAGCTCTCAAGCCCTCATCTTTGCCATCTGTTGGATGGAGGAAGGATGGCATGGCAACAATGGCTGTTTCACTGCTCACCCCAACTCCCTGGAACAAAATTCCACAGGTTTCACCAGAAGTCCAACTACACTCTGGTTTATGTATTCCAAGGGGATTAAATGTCCTGTGCTCCATAGGTGCATTGGATTGTTGTGGATCCACTAAACCCCTAGATCCGTAGGTTACCCTAGCCCCTTCTGCACCAGTTATTGACTGAGCCACATGTATCAGGTTGTTTAGGTTTCCATAGCCTCCCCTGTGCTCTCGAGAGCTTAAAGCCCCTTCCCTATCAGAGCTTCATTACACAAAAATGAAACTACCAACCTAATTAATGATACAGCCGTACTTTCTTCTGTAAGAAGGACATTTTCCGCAGTTGAATACTGTACCCCTGAGCTATACCCACAAGAAGGACATTTTCTGAGACAATCTGGATAAAGCAGCCATCTGTTAATGACTTTTCAGGAAGAATTTGGGGGTTCTAACTAGATAAGCACATTTGAGTATTACCCTCAGATGTGGCCCAGTCTAACATACGAGTGAGCAGAGACAGATCTGGATGTGAGATATGTGGATGGGTATAAGCCCATTCTGTTTGCTTTTATTTTTAACAATAAAGCAATAGAGCTTGGAACTATGGATATTGATTGGCTCTACTGCATACATGAAATGTCTAAATACCTGTCTAAAAGAAAAAATAATTCATATTGTAAGATTCTTATAAAAGGTTTAGCATTTGTAAGTCCTCATGTATAGATTGAAAAGAACTATTAGCTTAAATCCCACTTGAAAGAAAATTTGATTCTTAGTTGTTTTGAAAGATGAGTTTCTTTTTATATTTTTCTCAATATTGCAATAAGGAAATGAGGTCATGGCCTTGTAAACATTTATAAAGTATATAAAATGAAGAGAAAATAAATTCCTATAAATTGAATGTTTTTATAATATCAAGATAAGGAAAGCTTTTTATACATGGCAATAAATCAGAAAAATTATAGTGTAAATATTGATAAAACTGAGTATCGAAAATTTAAATTTCTATAGGAGAAAATACCACATAATCTGGCATTAAATCAAATTGTACATCTGAAAAAATATTACAGCCTATATATCAGGCAAAGGTTCAATAAACACTTAAACAGCCAAAAAAGGCTATTTATAAATCAATCAGAATAAGAAGAACATCCTACTTGAATAGGGGGATTATAGCCATAACAGTTTCTACTCTAAAAGACATGAATTACCAATAAATAAGAAGATGTATTTCCCATAACTAGTCATTTTAAAACACAAATAAAAACAGTAACAAGATATTCTATTTTTTTCAGCAGACCATCAAAGATGAAAAAATTGTCGATAACCCATGTTGGTGATCTCATATGCTATAGGCATCATAAGTTGAAATATCAGACCCTTTGGCCCTGCAATTACACTCCAGAAATTTATTCTAAGTAAATTATCAATCAAGTATACAATTACAGTTTTATACACACACACAAAGATGCTCGTTGGAACATTGTTTATAATAAAGCCTGTCCAATGTTGAGAAATGTGTTAAATAAATTATGGTACATCTATATAGTAGAATTCTACAGAACCAATTGAGAGGATAATATATTTCAATATTTATAAAAATTTTATCAGTATATCAGTAAGTGATCAAGTTATAAGTATGTTTAGTTTGGTTCCATTTATGTAAAATTTTCTCTCTCTTTCTTTCTCTCTCTTTTTCTGTGTGTGTGTGTGTGTGTGTGTGTGTGTGTGTGTGTGTGTGTCTATGTAGAGAAACGTCTAGAACTGCACCATTAAACTTGGTAGCCACTGCCTCATGTTGCTACTTAAATCTAAATTAATTTAAATTCAACCAAATTAAAAATTGCAGGAGCCACATTTCAAGTATTCAATAGATGCATGTGGCTAGTGGCTGCCACATTGGATAGCTCAGATTTGGAACCGTTCCAGCCTTACCAAAAATTTCTGTTGACATACTAGTCTGGAAAGATGTTCTCCACCATGTTTTTAATGGTTGCTTCTGGCTAGTGGCATCTGGGATTAGTTTCATTGCATTAGACTTTTCTAAATTGCTTGAACTTTTTATGAGCATGCAGTAAATTCATATTCAGAAGCTTCTTTCATCTAAAAAAAAAATCACCTATGATTTCACCATGTCAAAATAAGCATTGTTAATATTACATGGTATTTTCTTGCAGTCTTTGTTATAAATGCTCATAGTTGCACAGAATTAAAATATGTACACATTTTTAATATTGTTTTTATATCTAATATACCATAAGCATTGTATCTTATTCTTTAAAACTCTTCATAAACGTTACTTTAAAAAGCTGCATACTATTTACTTATGTGCTTAAATGATTTATATTATCTATGATGCCTTGAATATACCAAAATATTTAAGAATTTTGCAAATTGGTTTGGTTTTGGAAAATCAAACTTATAAGGAAGACAGCGATTTATAGTTCTTTTGTTATGTGTAGAGAACCATCTAATACATCACACTTTGGAGATGCTTTTTTTGTTCTAAATCACTATTCAAAACCACCTTCACAATACATTATAGCCTTAGAAATCAATGTTTTTGATAAAGGGCCTTTATTATTCAAGTATCCACTTTCCCTGCTAAATGCAAAAATGCACAGAAATCTTTGTTACTATCCATCTTCTGAAGAGATTTATCCAAAATGTGTCACCTCTCTTTGAGTCCCTTTAGAAACTGTTCTTTGATGGACATACTTCATTTGGCTCTCCTGGAAGACATTTTGATAAATATAAAATGACTTTAACACAGGAATCAAAGGGAAAAAAATTGCAGGATTAAAGAACAATGACCTGAAATCCATGGAAGAGGAGAATATGTAACAAATCTACTTGACATCTTGCTCGGCAAGTTGCTTTTGCTGTATTTGGACTCCTATCCAGAATAAAACTGAAATTCAGGGCTTTGTGTTCTATACCATTCCCTGGCACATAAAACTTTCCAATCAGATTTCTATTTTGCAAGGAGGAATGCCCTAAGCTTCCTCGGACTTCACATATCCAAAACCAAATTTATAATCATACCATCTACTCCTCCCCAACAGGATCCTTCTCCATGTCTCCCTGCCTCTCTTGACTACAACTCCTTGCTCTCAGCTACGAAGTTCAGAAACCAGGGATTATAACTGACACCTCTATTTCTTCAACCCCCAAACTCAATCCAATCATCAAGTCAAGCTGATTTTGCCTCTTACATATCCCTCCAATTCTTTCCCCTGCATTCTAGCAAGTGACATTCCATCCATCCCTCCTTTAAAGCCATTTGGTGGCTTCCCCTTGCTTGAGGGCTCAGAATGCCTTGTTAAGAACAAACCTTACCTCCTTGTAGAGTCTGGCTCCCTACCTATCCAGCTTCATTTCACCCAACCTTCTCCACTAGCATTTAACTTTCTCATCCTTGCTGCTCTTCCTCCTACCATAAGACATCTGTATAACATGTTCCTCCACTGCTGGAAGTGCTTCTTACTATCCCTCCTTCGTCTAAGACTCTTCTACATCTTTCAAATTTCAACTCATCATATATTTGTTTAGGAAAGTCCTCTCTGATTTCATTAACTATGTTAGACTCAACTACTAAACTCTCTTGCACACATTGATGAGGCTGTTTTATTAATTTAATGCCCATTTCCTCGTTAGAATGTAAGCACCAACAGGGTGTAAGCATCTGTTTTTGTTCACCAATGTAGCTCCATCAACCAACACAATACCAGATAAATAGTAGGTGCTCAATAAATGTTTGTTCACTGGATGAGGCAGTGAGGCAGATGCTCGCAAGCATAAGAAAAATGTTGAATCCTCTACAAAAGAGCCTTGAAACATTGGTTAACAGCAGAGCTTCTCTAAAGAAACAGATTCCCTCATGAGAGGAAAGCTGCCTAACTCATCATACTTTATAGTGAAATATCTTAATTACATTTCCCTTTGAGTAGGACTGTACTATATGTACTGTACATAGTATTCCCCAAGAATAGTCTCCATCTGAGATATAGAGCCCAGGAGGCTGGAATCTGCTCGACAGGACCATTCTTGGAGAATGCTCAGAGTGGATTCTCTTCACATTTCTCAGAAAGGCCTAAGGAGAGAGATCTTGAAAGCATTCATGATGCAATCTCCTGCTGGGAAGAAGAAAGACAGATGGGAGCTAAAAATTGATGCTAATAAGAGACTTGGGGCAATGCTGTTCAAACTGAGGCCTTTCCCTGCTTCCCAAGAGCAAAGAGTCACCCTTCTACTAAGTTTTACGACTTACAGGCCACCTCTAAATGCGACTCCGTGTGCTGGAGCCAGCTTGTCCCACTTCATGATAGCCAATTGTTAAATGTTTGCTAAATTTGCTACAGATTGATAGACACAGCCATTATGATAAAATAAATCATTTAAACTTACAGATAAATAAATTATATTAAAATGCAGGTAATGAGTACTCAAAAACTCATCACTTTCTAATTATTTTATTAAATGTTATGATTGAGTATGATTTCGAGACTACTTATACTCTTGTAAGTTGTATGGTGAAATACTGTGCTAGTGCTAATCTTTTTCCAGTTCTGAATTCAGTGAGGTCATCAGGGTGGCTTGAGATTGGCTATGTTGGGAGTATTTACACCATGGAAAACTAGCAGATGCTAGCATTTGGGGGTCTGGAGGCTTTTGTTGTTGTTGTTTGGGGGTTCTTGGTTTTGGTATTTTTTAATTTGTTTCAATTTGTTAAAAGCCTGTTGTTAAACATTTACCAGCATACCACAAGAGGCAACAAATTCATGGCCCAATGTAATCTGCCTTTTTGTACTAAATTGTTGAAATTATCTAGCAATACTAGGAACTCTTAGGTTGAAGTGAAATTGTAAATCAATCTTCCAATTATCTAAACCACATTTCTTTCTCAACTACATTTCACAAAAAGGTATTAGGTGGGACTTGTTCAAGAAAAAAAAGAAAGTATATATATCCTTTTAATCCCACACTGTATACTATTTTTTGAGTACCTAAGATAGTGTTTGGTATAAATTAACCATATAGAAAATATTTGAATAAATTAATTATAGACGTCAAGAAGTGTAATAATTTGAGTTAATCCTTGACAATAGGATGGTTTGAGTTCTCTTCAAAATGGGTGACATTATAATTCATTTCAAAATATTTTATGCATTAAATATCTTCTTAAGAAGATGCAAGAACACTTGACTTCCCAGTTTCCAAAGATTTAAAAAATCTCCTGGGAAAACATTGGTGGGGGAGAAAAATGAGGCTTTAAAGAGGGGGAAGAAGAGAAAAAGGTGAAAAAGTAAATGAGGTTTAAGAACAAAGGAAAAATAATTGCCTAAAAATCAGTGCAGGCCAACAAGTAAATGCAAAGAAGTGACTAATGTCCTGGGAATATTTACTGTTTTTGTAAAAATTGTTTTTAAATTAAAAGAGCTTTAGACTCCTTAAATGTCCTTTCCATTCCCTATTTAGAATTGTTCTGGCCAGGTGCAGTGAACACCTGTAATCCCAACACCTTAGGGAGGCAGAGGCGGGAGGATAGCTCAAAGCCCAGCAGTTTGAGACCTGCCTGTCCAACACAGTGAGACCCTGTTTTCTACAAAAAGGAAAAAAGCCCAACAAGTTAGAATTGTACTGACAACTCTGGTGATAGCTTTTACAATCATATAATGTAACTAACAATAGACACAATCACATAACTCTCAAGATTTTTTTTTTTCCTTGTTGAATGTTGAGGTCTTAGGGATGACAACTTTAGTCTTCATGTATAATGTGTTTTGACAGATCAATAGTAAGGGATTTTAGAAGACATTTTCTTACTTTCACCTCAAAAGAAGCCCCCACACACAAAGGCAATATTGAAGACAGGGCTTATTTAGATGTAACTAGTTATTCTTTATAAAAGTAGACATCAAACCCTGCCAAGGCTTTGAATTGTTAACATCTTTTTATCCCTGTGTTTCTGAAGATATAATACATTATTGATTTTTATGTATTATAGAATATGGTTAACCCACGTGTATCTAGAGTAACAGAAAAGAGATATAAAGAAAACAAAGGAAATAAATCTCAAAATCAAATAATATTCTATCTTGGAATATTTTTATAATTTTCAGCAAATACATATTCATATCTATATTTAGCTTTATAGATAAATTACCCATTTACTTCAGACTCCTTTAGTTACCTGCAAGTTGCCTAATTTTCAAAGCTAGTTAAATGAAGAACCAGAAACAGAAAAGTTCTAGAAAAGACTTGTCCTTTAGCACTCTTTAAATTAAGCTTCCCATGGAAAAGTGAATTAATGGAAAAACAAAATGAAAATGCAAATGTTTAGAATATAGGCAGTCAAATGTACACAAACCATGAATGTATACTTAAGTGTGCACACAAATATATGTACTGATTGAAAAATCTCAAAGTAAGTAAACAGGTATACATAAATATACTAAAATGTTCTGGTCTTTATAAGAGGTTAAATTATTCAGTATATTTCCCCCATATTGTCTTTCATTTTCATTTGTAAAACTATTCAGTGTCTGGTTCTTCCATTTAACTAGCATTGAAAATTAGACAACTTATATTCTCCGAGCTTCAACTTAGTTTCTCTTCAAGGTGGATGATAATAGCAATGTCTAGTCACCTTACAGCATTAGTGTGGTGACCAGACTCAAATCTGCAAACTCTAATGTATCACATATACATAAAGAATTAATATATTTTTGCGGTGACTGATGTGATTACTTATTTTAAGTATGCCACCAGCTATTAATGTTTATTCAAGTACTCACAGCTTGTTATGTGCGGCGCTGAGCTCTTAACATATAATGATTCATTTCTTTCCCATAACAACCTTTTTAAGGGGACACTACTATTATCCTTATCCCACAGTTTGGAAAACTGAGGCACAGAATGATTAACAAAACTTTTCAAGGTCACATTGCTTCAAGTGGCAGAGCCAGAACTCAAAGCCAGACAGAATGCAGGCCGTCTGGCAGGGCGTGGTAGCTCACACCTATAATCCTAGCACTTTGGGAAGCCAAGGCAGACAGATCGCTTAAGGCTAGGTATTCCAGACCAGCCTGGTCAACATAGCTAAAACCTGTCTCTACTAAAAATACAAAAATTATCCGGTGTGATGGTGCATGCCTGTAGCTCCAGTTATTCCAGGGCTGAGGCCTAAGAATCGAGTGATCCCACGAGGTAGAGACTGTAGTGAACCCAGATTGCACCATTGCACTCCAACCTGGGTGGCAGAGCAACTCTGTCTACTGCCCCAGCCATAAAAAAAAAAAAATAGAATACAGGTTGGCTGCTGTTTTCCTCCATGTGTCGAAAGCCTGTAGCATAGATGGTGGATTTTCTGAACAAACAGAGCATTGTGCTTGTTGTTATTAATAAATTGTCATCCTCCTTTTTTAATATGTTTGATTTTAAATTATGTTCTGAGGTTCTAGAAGCCCCTTTGGCCCATCTAACTATAGCAAAGTACAATGGAAGGAAGCAGATATCATTATAAAACAGGAAAAATTAAAACTCACTAGAAAGAACTCATAAACTAGGGAGGTGCTGCGAACTCACTGTAAAGGTATCCGTGCATTCTATTAACAAACAGGCATTGTTACGATACCTAGAAGTATTGACCTTGGTTGAAAGTTGAAGGGGAATATCATGCTTTTCATGCCTTGTTGGGGGTTTAAACAGAAAGGCATATAGGATCCTAACTGTCTGCTTTGCACACAATGTTACCCCTCAGGGCATGTGGATTTTTATACATTGCAGTGTTAAGGGCTGTGCATACAAATTTTGCTGGCAGACAGGTGGTAGCATATGTCAAAAAAGACTGGAGGGGATAGTTTAAAACACGGCCGACAAGCTGTCTATACTTTAGAATTTTTAAGTTTGACAAATACTGACTCAATGAAGAGGAAAAAGCTAACTACTTTTTCCATTGACTCATTTTCAAATTGCTAAGTATTTCATGCACTTTTATTTTCAGCAAGGATGATTGTACAAATAATGATTAAACTTGGCCATTTAGCTTCCACTTTTTCCTAGGAAGCCAAGCACTTCCATGAGACCATCTTCCTTTCGTATTTTGACTTTTCATATGGATAATTTTATATTTTTAACAAACTGCCTAAAATATCACTAAATGATGTAACTTGGATGATTGCTACTTATTAAGTTTTATTCTGCCAATTGAACTAGTTGCACTATTTTATATGAACTGCATCAAATTGGATATACTTTGTAACACAGTATGATATGGAGAGGGCTTAGAGTTTACCATCAGGTGTACTTGGATTCAAACCTCCCTTTACACCATTTGATAAAACTGAGCAAATTACTTCATCTTTCAGCACCTCATGTGAAATTGGAATAACAATAACTCTCTGTGTTAGTCTGCAGATTAAATAGGGGGAAGAAGATACAGAACAGCTAGCGTGGTAGTTGACACAGTCACTAATTAGAACTTGTTGTCATGTGTACTATTTTTATAGAGAACTGAACAGAGTTAAGAGTCTAGTACCCTATCTGATGAAATTCTTTCAATTGTCAATCCCATCGAATACATGAAGATTAATCAATATCAGGATAACATTTCCTTATTTCTTGTGATCACTGCTTTAATGTTGTAACAGGTGTATTCAATCTACTCAGAGGCTCAGAGGTTTGAGCCTCAGTTACCCAAAATGGTAAACTGCTAATTAACACAGTCTTTATAGACTGTCTTCCCTCCTTGTCTTACTTCCCTACGCTTCACTGTGCTTTTTGCAGTCATCTCCAAAATAAATTACTTGTCCCCAGATCTTTGACTTGGGTTGGCTTCTGGGGCATCCAGACAAAGATCCTGTCTGCCAAGGATGTGTATTGCAACCTGGGAAACTATTAGGTTGGTGCAAAAGTAATTACGGTTTTGCCATTACTTTTGCACCAAACTATTAGCTCAGGCAATGCAACTTTTTGAAATAGGTAATAGCAACATTTGCCCAGCTCTGAAGTTGTCTTACTTTTAGACGTATCCACATTCTAGGCTAATTTATTTGCTCCAAGGACTGGGGGTACTATTTCAGTACTTTTTTCTGCTTATTCTATGGTCAGCCTGCTTGAACACTTTCCAGCAGCCCCTTTCTTATCTTTCCTTCCTTCCTGGCTCTTGAAACTGCATGAAACCAGACCTGGGCTTGTTCCTGGAAATGATGAAAACCTAGGATGCTATTTAGGGATGCTCCTTTAACTTTATTTATCTCTTCTCAGTGACCACTTCCAAGCACAACCAAACTTTTAGCTCCATGGGAACTCTGGGGAACTTTTAGCTTTCCTGTTTGTGAACCTGGAGAATATTTTTCTGGATGATCCCCTTCATGTTTCTTCTATTTTTTTTTTCTTTTAGATTTGAATAGTGTGTTCACTGTAGCTCAATCAATTCAAGCCTGACAGCTTCAAACTACTTTATTTTGGGTGAAGATGCATGGCTAAGCTAACCACATTTTTCTTCTTCCTCAACAGATTTTTATACTTATACAGTGACTTTACAAATTCATCATTATTCCATCCCAAAACAAATATGAATGCTCTTGTTATGGTAATACCACTTCAGGATATGAAAGGGCAGTCCTCGACCAGCTCTTTTTTTTTCTAGTATGTATCCATAGCTGCTTTTCTTTGCCATAGTCAGTCTGTTCCCCTTCCACTACCTCTAGTTAAAGAAATAGCTGAAAAATATTTAAAGACTTTCCATCTGTTACTTGCAGAAAAAAAAATACTTAAGTAACATCCTCCACATCTTTTGCTCTATTTAGAAGAACATTCACAGCACCATATTTCAAAGTCATCATCAATGCAAGTGGATGGGCATCTTCTCTATAAAGGCTAACTGGCTATGTGAGCCGCCTAAGACAGTGGTACGCCCTGGTGAATAGAATGATATCCTTCATGACACTCATATATAAAAGAAAGAAGCCTTGAACATGAGAGGTGTAAGGATAAGCATTGAGTCAAAGGGAATTTGTTAGTCTGTGTTTTATTTTTTGAGATGCAAATGTTGAATTCAAAGGCTTGATGGAAAACCAGCCTGGATGTAAATTGGTATCTTTCCTCTACAATGAAATTGAATAAAGCATAGCAAATCAGCTCTGCCTTCAAAGAAAAGGTAGCTTTATCATGGTGAAGCCGAATCATATAAATCTCACTTAAGTATGAGGAATCCATTTCTTTCATTTCCAACTGTTGTAATGAGTGCTACTGGAAAGACTCTTACATGCCTGATGATTGATAGGAATGGATTTGAGTTACATCCATATAACTGTAATTCAGATTGAGAATATTGCATTAAGTGCAGGGAATCAAATTAACTTATACAAATCATTGGATAAGACTAAAATCTAATAAGGATACATTTCATGAAGATGAAAAAAATGAATAAGGTATACTTTCTGAACCAAAGATGTTTCTGGTATCAAAAATGAAATCTAAAGGTCTTGAAAAGATGTCTTACTTTGTAGATATTTGGCATACAAATAAAATAACCTTTTTAAAAAGTGATATTAAAAAGTAAGGATTCAAACTGGCATTTAATTCTTTTTTTAAATCATCTATTAGCTTATGTTTATTCCTTCCATTAATTTCTAATATTTTAAATGATATAATACAGCAACACATGCTGTAATTGAGTCCTTGCTTCTTAGATGTAGAACAGTCTTTACTTTCTTCTGTAGCCAATTACCTGAAAATGGGAATCATCAGCATGAGCTTTAACAAGAGCAAGACTCAACTTTCTTTGCAACAGACATGAAGTAATTTAATCACAAATCCTGATGATTGAGAGAAAATGAATTTACTTAGACAGTCTCTTTGGTAGCACTTATGGTAACAGAAATGATCTAGATTTAACTTTAAAAGTGGAATTCAATTATATCTGCCAGGATTCTGAGTTGGTCTGGTTAATTCCAGCTGTGGAGATACATGTAGGATATTCTCTGCAGAAAGGAGGCCTTGAGTGACAGCTTAGCAAAACATATGAAATTCCAAGTTCACTTCACCTCTTGCTTTTCTCTGAGCTGTGTTCTTTAGTTTTCTCCAACAGAGAAATTGAACAGTTTTACAGAGTTATGGAGATAGGGTGTTTTCTTTGTAAAATGTTTAACAAAGTTATATCAATTGCAAGGATGGAAAAATGTGTTTGAGTCTGGTAGTAACTCAGGTAAGTAAATCCTTTTCTGGAAACTTCCTAGGAAGTTGAGTCTATGAGAAATACTCAGAAATAAAACTCCTTAGTAGAATAGGTTTGGGAGGTGAGATGGTTTGCATGCAAATTGTCTATCAGTTTTTGTTATTGTTGCTATTCTGATTTTGTTTTTGAAACACAGCCACACATTTCCCAAGAACTGAGAATGTCATACTCTAGAAACAACCACCTTTTAGACATCTGTTTTCATCAAATTCCTTCTACCTACGAAGCCCTAAAAACTTGGTGCATTTGTAGTTTGTCTTTCCAGGCAATCCGCTCTTTGTGTATTCCCTGAAAGTCTGAAAACAACTGAGGACAACTTGAAGGTTCAAGTGTCTTTCTCAGGCTACCCCTTGCATATCAATATGTTCAACAATGAGTTTTACTCAAAAATAGATGAGTTATTGAGTACAAGTCAAATAAAAAGTGAACTTCTTTCTTAAAGGAGAATTATAATCAAGTTTGGTGTTGATAAAAATGAAATAAATGAAGAAAAGATGCAAATTTAAAGATAAAATGATCAGTGGTGGAAAAGAAAGTAAAACATAGTTTAAATTAATGTGATTCATCACTGAAAAAGGATGTTAGTAAGAAACTTGTCTTGTTACATACTTTAAATTCTCTGTTTACATTCAAAACTGTGTGATTTTAAAACACTGTGGTTTCTTCTGAGTAAATTTTCCTCAAATCTAACTGTTCCTTCAGTTCATACACAATAACCTTTTAATTTTTTTTTCCAAATATTAACTATCCCAGATGTAATCATACAATGAGTCCTCAAATACCCACCCCTCAGATTCAAACAGCATTATCATTTTACCAGCCTGTTTCATCCACCCAATCCCAAACATCACCTGTAAATACTTGATTATAAATTTCTAATTATATAAAGGCCAATAGTCTTTTAAAAGATATAAAACACCTGTAATCCTAGCACTTTGGGAGGCTGAGGCTGGTGTATTAGCTGAGACCAGCCTGGCCAACATGGTGAAACTCCATCTCTACTAATAATACAAAAATTAGCCAGACATGGTGGCACCCACCTGTAGTTTCACCTACTCTGGAGGCTGAGGCAGGTGAATTGCTTGAACCTGGAAGGTGGAGGTTGCGGTGAGCCGAGATCACACCACTGCACGGCAGCCTGAGCAACAGAGCAGGATTCCATCAAAAAAAGTAATAATTATTACGCACACACACACACACACACACACACACATTTTTCAAAGATTCCAGAAAGAATTGGTCATGTTTCTTATAAATTCTTAGTAGGAATTTCAAAAGCTCTTTCCCAGAATTGTTTTTTACTCTGAGCACCTACTCTGGGTGATCTTTACCTGCTTTTAGTTTCTATATCTTAAGAATGATTCAAGAGAATCCCTGCCCCCCACATATGGTGTCTGCACTTCTGAGAGGTGGTGATCTTTAACCAATTATATATTTATCAAGTTTTGAGCAAACATGTCTTGAATAGACATGAGAATTAGGCGCTAATATAGTGTAGACTGAACAAAAAATTCTTGGGGGAGAAAAAAGCCAGAGAATGCATTGTGCGGCTATCACTGGAAGGAAAGAAAGGGTCCAATGTATAGATCCAATTCATTTCTAAATATTTTCCAGCTAAAGATTGTTGAGGTAAATATACTGATGGACTCTATAATCGCTGATTTAAAACTCGTGATTTATAATTACAAGTTTCAGATGATTTCTGAGAATGCTTTTTCTCTTCTGAGTATACCAAAAATAACCCCACAAAATTACAGGTACTGATATGTTTTCTCTTTGAAACTTGTCCCAGTGGTGTTCAAAAACTTCAATGTAATTAATCAATTCATAAAACACCTTGTTATCAATGTTTAATTAGCCTTCACAAAACATTCATTCTTCCTGAACATTCTCCTTTAATCGTTCATTAATGATAGAGTGCTAAATGTTTCCCTTTTTGCTATTATTGTTTATTTAATAAAACTTTTGCTGTAGACCTCTCCTTTTCTGGGTCATACAAATGGATGCTTTTGTGGTAGCATTTGATCTTTCTAGGAGACTTGATGTGCTTGATAAGCTTTCAACTTGTTACTGAAAGTGTGATTTCAGTTACATTAGGCAGAACTTTGAAATGGGATTTTCTTTCTTCATAACTTTCCTGAAAATGTGACTCTTCAGGCAGCCAAACAGAGAAAGTTTTATTAACTAAAGAGAGAATTTCTGGTACCAAGTAAAGTAGCTCAGCTGGAAAGGTTTTGTTTGTTTTCTTTCGTGTGTGTGTGTGTGTGTGTGTGTGTGTGTGTGTGTGTGTGTGTGTGCTTTAACATCTGTTTCTTCATAAGGATAATGTATATTAAAATCTCCAAAAAGAGGTCAGAATAACCAATCTAAGTAAGTAATCAGGCCCCGTTGGCCCAGTATTTAGCTAAATAAATAAGAATGTGAGTGTATTACTGGCCCAAAAGCTAGCAAGCAAATTTGCTAAGTGATTGATTTGATGCTAATTTTCTGCCTGGACTTCTCATTTCCATCAGGGCCTGTCCTATGGGAGGAAATCAATTCAGCCAAACTGACTGAGCCCATTTTAGGTTTTACTTTGAGCTTTGAATGTTTGGAACCACTCCCTTTCCCAGCAGGACTGTATCTCCAAAGGACTTCCACTTATGATGACCCCAAAGAATGCAACTTGCTCTGAAAAGACTGCAGAAGTTCCCTATGTCCAAATTCCAATACATCCTGAGGACAGAATTGAAATCAACATGTGCATGGCAGGCACCACAGTTTTGCTCACACTAATGCCCTGTCTCTTTGCATCAGTACTCAGTGTTGGAGCAGGTCCATGCTGAGAGCCAGAGCTATGTTTCTTCCCTAGATGTAGGCAGGCATTCTCATATTTTAATTTCAGAATAACCACCTTGCTTGTCTTAGTGCATCCAGGAATTGATGAGAAGAATAGAGATTTTTCATTACAATACACAATTTATGTGATGATTACAGGAAAGAGAGAACCATGGCACATGAAAATGTGTGATAGGATCCCAGAAAGAGCACTTAATTAAAGGCTATAAGTCTTGAGCCAGAAATTGTCTCTCCACTACCTCTGGGCAAGTTGCTTCATCTCTCTAGACCATTTGTAGGATGGGAGCCTTAAACTCCTACAATTTTCTAGTAAGAATAAAAGCAGCTTTGTTTTGAAATCGTTCGAACCCAACAGAAGTTGAAGTTATGCTATCATATTGGAATCTCTAGTTATAGACTAAATTTGTTCTACATTTATTATCCAGGACCCCAAATTACGTGAACTTTTGGACGTGGGGAACATCGGGCGCCTGGAGCAGCGCATGATCACAGTGGTGTATGGGCCTGACCTTGTCAACATCTCCCATTTGAATCTCGTGGCTTTCCAAGAAGAAGTGGCCAAGGTATGGTGGATGGAAACCACTAAAGGTTATCATCATGATCTGAATCCTTGAGATAATCATATTAATGCCTGCAAAAGACTTAATTTTTGTCATATTTAGCATGTGTTAAAATTTCACCCAAAAATAGCTTAGCTGCCAAGTGCAATTAAAACACTTCCGAATAATGGCATCAATTTAAGAATTATGAAGTTTTATTCATTAAGAATAAGGCATTTAGCCAGCTGCAGTGGCTCATGCCCTCTAATCCCAGCATTTTGGGAGGCCGAGGCGGACAAATCACTTGAGGTCAGGAGTTCGAGACCAGCCTGGTCAACATGTTGAAACCCTGGCTCTACTAAAAATACAAGATTACCCAGGAGTGGTGGTGGGCACTTGTAATCTCAGCTACTTGAGAGGCTGAGGCAGGAGAATCACTTGAACCCAAGAGGTGGAGGCCGCAATGAGCCCAGATTGAACCACTGCACTCCAGCCTGGGTGACAGAGCAAGNAAAAAAAAAAAAAAAAAAAAGAATAGGGCATTTGATATAGTTTCTTTGCTAAACAAAATACAGATAAAAACACATTCTGTTTCATCTAAACACTTTCTCCCAAGTCATTCTCTTTTAGCCTCAGCCCTATGCCACTTCTAAGTCCATCTCATTTCCAGCTCTCTCCTAGGGGACAGACATTTTCAGCCCCCTTTAAACTTCTTAATCCCTGTGTAGCACCTAGCTCACCATAATCCGT
The DNA here is from genome assembly GCF_001604975.1 of Cebus imitator. Taxonomy (NCBI): domain Eukaryota; kingdom Metazoa; phylum Chordata; class Mammalia; order Primates; family Cebidae; genus Cebus; species Cebus imitator. Next base: position 4,281,264 of record NW_016107346.1, on the reverse strand, counting down.
GTAGTAGTTAATTAATATTTAGAAGAATGAAAAAATAGCACTTTAAAATAAAAATTTTAAATAATAATAAAAATAATACTTAAGAACAAATAATACTTATTCAGTTATGGACTAGAGAGATAAATTAAATATGGTCCACTCATTGAGGAGCTGCTATTCCACTAGGAGTGAGCCTTTCAAATACTTACGAAAATAGCTAGAAAACAGGTATAATATAGCAAACAAGAAGCTGTGAACATCTAGGAACCCGGGATTCAAGTGCAATGCTTTCTCTAGAAATGTCCAATTCCCATTAAAAGAATACTGAAATGAACATATTTAAAGAAGAGCTTTCTTTTTCCATGTTTTTAGTTTATAGAATACTAGTGATGGTCTTTCTCCATCATTTAACTTCCTTCAAGAGTCGAGATTATGAATCTAAGAACACTTTGAGTTCTACATATAATGTGTGTGCCTTACAGAGCTTCTCGTGTCATGCATCACAACTACAGGGTCACTTCACGTCAGTGTGCATTGTCTGAGTGTGGTGACCTACAATTTTTTAACCCTCAGTGCTCTGTATGATGATTTTCTGAGCTATACCAGATGTATCGGCCTGGTTTCTAATTCATTACTGATTATTGACAGGGATTTATGTCTAATATTTACATAATATTGATTTTAATTCTTAGAATGCATAAAATGCCAACCAGTTTTAATATTCTAAGATTTTTAGAAACTACTCTTTCCAAATATGTTATAAATGGAATCTACTTTCTCTAAGAACCAAGTTACCCATTTATTTCTATAGTATTATTTACAGTTGGAGAGATTTCGGTTCAATGAACATTGTCTATGTGGCAGCATTGTACTTGCTCTGCAATAGCACTTATTCTGGTATCTGTTTGTAACATGTAGGGTTTCATATACTTTTTTCTATATATGAATGGATGATTGGATGGATAAATGAATACAGAAAAAAAGATTCTGAATGTTTGCAAAATATTTTTAAAATATCTTTCCCCAAAAACAAGTATATTCCTTTTTTAAAAAGTGACCAATTTGTGAGATGTACTAAATCTCAGTTAAAAACATACAATAAATGACAGTGACTTTCAGGGAAGAGTTTGCTCAGAGTGAATATATTAATGTTACACATCAATCTGCATATCTTAAGTTGCATTAAACCTTTGCCCAGTCCTATTTAAAATATATTCAATTTCCTCCTCTCTCTGGGTTCCTACCCACTAAATTTCCTTAAGGATTTTTATCTCCAATCCCTGTAAAAATCCCCATCAGGAATACATCTGTAGAGATTTTCCCAGCACCTACTTGGTGTTCCCAGTATAACTAATGAAGCTATGGAGAATATTTTACCTTTCTTGGCTTTGACGTTCTATAGAATATCCCCTTCCCCCCTGCCCCTCGCCCCACTGCAATTGCTTAGCCAGAAACTTAAGATTTCCAAGTACCACTGTTATCTTGCAGCATCACATATGAGAGTCACCTAGGGTACTTGTTAAAACACATATTGTTGGTCCCCAGACCCAGCAGGTCTGAGATGGAGCCTGAGCATCTACATCTCTGTCTGGTTCCCAGGTGATTCTAATGCTGCTGGTCCAGACACCACATTTTGACAATCTCTTCCTTAGAGAAGCTTGGGCACAGTATTACTAGATCTTGAATTTTCATCTAAAAGGATCTGGAGAATCCATGAAAGATGTTAACTAGTGGCAACAGTTGTTTAAAAACACCATGTGAGCCAAAAAACACAACTGTGGTCTGAGTAAGACCTGGGGGCTTCCATTTGGCAGATTTTTGGTCTAGATTCATATTAAGTAAGAAAAACATTGTGCTAAATAAAACCTCAGGTCCTGACCACTGAATACAATGGAGAAAGCACATAACATTATCTTGCAGAGCAGAATCAGCACCCCCCACCATATTTGTTCATTCTATAACTTCCAAACCATTCTTAGAGCCCCCTGGGTGCCTAAGAAATGTCGCCTTTTAGCACAGCCTTTTTCAATAGACAGAAAGCTATCTGTCGCCTTAATGGTCATTGTGGAAATTTTTCAAAAGTTTTACAATAGCCACTTTTTTTGTGACTTAGATTGGATCCTATTCTTAACCACAGCATCTCACATCCACTGTAAAGGAAAGGGAGACCAAATAATTTAAAAGAAAATCTTTCGGATGTCTCCAGGTTCCATTTTTAAACATGTAACTTGAAAATTAAAGAATAAGGGAGACAAATCATGCCTTTAGGACAAATTTAAAAGTCAAGAAGAACATGATCGCTGCACGATGTTCTACAAGTTCACCTTACAACATTCAACCCATTGATTAAACAAATGCAAACTAAACAAAGGAGAAATTACTGCTGGAGGAGACAAATATGGGTGTTTTTCCTTGTTGAAAAAAGTGGAACTTTGTTGCAAATAAAAAATGTTCCCATGAAAGGCCATATTTTGACTCTTTTTGGGAAGGAGCTAAACAGGGGAGAACTTATATTCATGAGTCCTGAAATTCAGGACCCAGGAAGGAACACAGTAAAGGGGAGAGAGTACCAGAGATGTCTATAAATCAGAAATGTCACCTTTACTCTTCTGCGAAATGGATATGAGCCTTCAAGCCCTTTGACGGTTTGGGTACATTCTTCATCCATAAAATGAAGAGCTTGGATTCATTCACTCATTTATTCAACAGCATTTTCTTAAGCCTTCCACAATGTGCCAAGTCCTTGCTGGGGATAAAGCAGTGAAGAAAACAGATAAAGCCCCTTGCCCATGTGGAGCATACAATCTAGTGAGGGAGACACTATAAATAAAATAAAGAAATAAGATACACAGTGTATTAGGAAGAGATAGTGATATTGACAAAAATGAAGTAGGGAACGAGAGTGCAGTAGAAAAGGGCATTAAATAGGGTGCAGTGCCGTCACCTCTGGGAGGTGACAGTTAAGCAAAGATTGGAAGGACGTGAAGGAGCAAGCCAGGAGGATATCTGGAGAGACAGCACTGCTGTAGAGGGAACAGCAAGTGAAAAGCCCTGAGGCAAAAGATAGCCTGATGTACTTTAGGGACAGTCAAGGGCAAGTGTGACAGCAGCTGGGTAACCAAGATTGAGGGAAGGTAGTAGCAGAGGGGACTGAGGAGGCACCTGCAGTTGACTTTGCTGTAGGGTGGTATAGGCTTTTGAAGGACTTTGGCTTTTACTGTGAGTGAGATGGAAGCCGCGAGAGAGTTTTTCGCTGAGGACAGATGTGATTTGACTTAACATTTAATCAATAATGGACTGCATGGAGAAGGGGCAACAACAGAAGCAAGCAGATCCATTACCAAACTGTTGAAATATTTAGGTGAGTTGCTAGTGACTTATACCAAGGTGGAATGTGGAGGAAATTAAAAGGAAGCCAAATTTGTATGTATGTATGTATACACACATACACACATACACACACATGTATATTATAGAGGAATTTCTTATAAAGAAATTTATAAGCATAAATTCATATGCTTATGAATTTTATGTTGCATGTGAAAGAAAGATGCATGGAATCAAAGATGATGTTAAAGTTTTGGCCCAAGAAGCAAATATAGAAATACCATTTACTTGCATAAGGAAAACATAAAATATAATTTTTTGTTTAGGAGTATATAGCAGAAGTTCAGTTTTGGTTATGTTCAGTTTGAGATTATTATTAAATATTCAAGTGGGGATTTTGAGTAGGCAGTTGGATATATGAGCCTGGAAATGAGTGCCGAATATAACGTGTAAATTTGGGGGTCATTGGGTATTTGATTGTATTAAAAAGTCATCATACTTTTTAATGAAGCTGGATGAGATTAGCCAGGAAGTAATTGTAGACAGAGGAGATGTCCAAGGCCTGAATCATTGACACTCCAACATAAAAAGATAAGAAAGAAGCAGAAAAAAGGAGGCTGAGAAGAGGCAGCCAGTTAATGCCATGCTCATGGGAACTGAGCCAGATTATTTAATGTTTTATTGAAATGTAGCATACACAGAAAAGTGCACAGATCCTTTCTATTCGCTGATGTAGTTTTGGAAAGGGGACCTATCCACATAATGAACACCCAGATCAAGAAACAGCATAACCAGCACCCTAGATATCCATCCTCCTAACTGTACCTCTATATTGGCTGTTAACATTATAGATTACTCTTAACTGTTTTAAAACATCTGTAAATGAAATCATACAATAAAGTCTTTTTGGTCTGACTTCTATTATTCAACATTATGTTATGAGATTTATGAGATTCTTCCATATTTTATGTATGATTGTAGTTTGTTCATTCTCTTTGCTAAGTGGTAGTCAGTAATTTACTTACAGTTGATGGACATTCAGGTAGCTGTCAGTTTAGCACTGTGACAAATAATGATGCTGCAAACATCTGCCTTTCTGAGGGCTGCATATCGAAGTGTAATCACTGGTCATACATCTTTATGTGTACTGCTTTGAATGATACTGTCAATTTTTCAAACTTGTTGAGCCATTTTGGTTTTTAATGTTATTTCACACACACACATAATTTAGCAAAAAAAAAAAAACTCTGTATGTTAAATTATTACATTTTGAAGTAGCTGTCACAGAAGAAATGCGCTTTTTTTTTTTTTTTTTTAGATGGAGTCTCTGTCTGTTGCTAGAGTGCAGTGGTGCAATCTTAGCTCACTGAAACCTCTGCCTTCTGGGTTCAAGCAATTCTCCTGTCTCAGCCTCCTGAGTAGCTGGGATTACAGGCTCATGCCACTACACCCGGCTAATTTTTGTATTTTTAGTAGAGATGAGGTTTTACCACATTGGTCAGGCTGGTCTTGAATTCCTGACTTCATGTTATCCATCTGCTTTGGCCTCCCAAAGGGCTGGCATTACAGGCATGAGCCACTGTGCCCAGCCAGAAATGCGCTCCCTAAAAATATGTTCTATAAACTGAACATTAGTCTTTAGTGTTTGTAATTTTAGAATTTTCCCCCTCTGTAGCTATATCTTGGAGAGTCTAATTCACTTATTTCAATGATATGAGTGGGATTTTCTGGAAGTTTTCATTAACTTCATCTATATCAGTTTTTTCTGCACAATCTAGATAGCACACTAGCTCTCTGAATTTCCTAACTAGCTCTCACATCTCTTTCCTGGTATTCCCCCCTTCACCCCCCACTTCCTGCCATCTTATTAAGCCCTCGACAGGTCTCACCTACAGCCATTATCTTCCTATTTCTTTAAATTCTCTCTTACTTTGCTCTACAAATCTTCCTGCTCATCTGCATAAGAAGGGTCTTTAAAAAAATTAACTCAAACATGATCATATTTTAAATCATTTTCATTTTCTATTACCATAAAAAAAGAAGCTTCTGTGCATTTAGTGAACAAATATTTATTGAGGGCCTAGTATGTGTCAGGCACCTCACTGGGCACTGATGACTCCAGTGACCAAACATAGCCCCTACTCTCAGGTACTAATGATTCACCACTTTGACCACTGCACCATTCTGCTCCAGCAGTTCCTAACTACTTGTGATTCTTCTGCCTTTATAATTATAAATATTAATGCCTTTGTAATATGGTGGTTTCCTAAACTGGCTTTTTCTCTTTTGTCCATGAAGAAAAGTCCTAGGCCTCTCGAGAGAATCAGCATCAATTCAGTTCATCCATCTCTAGCTCCCTCCCATGACTTCCATGAATAACCCATTGTTCCTTCTTCTCTTGTTCTGTGAGCCCTGAACATATTTTCAATTGCAGTTATTACACTGTAATTATTCATCAGTGTGTCTGATAACCTATCCTGTTTTGTGAGCTGATGAAAGTCAGAAGCAAGAGTTTAGTCTGTTTTGTGTTCCCAGGATCTAGCTTAGTGCTTGACATGTAGTAGATGCTCAATAAATGTGGGAGCTGTGAGAGAAGAAAGGAAGGAAAGGGGAAGGAGAAGGGAAAGGAAAAGGAAAAGGAGAGGCTTTTGTACCCTTGAAAATAAGTGATAGGTCACATAAAATCTTAGAGTTGCAGTAGCTTTTAACATCATGTGTTCCAATCTTTTCATTTAGAGTTGGGAGGAACAGATTGGTTACGCTTAACAGATTGGTTGCTCAAGGCTTCTTCCCAGAATAATTCTCTCTCCAGTTTGCCAGGATTCTCAGTAGGAGGACTCAGGTGGCATTCATTACAAAGGCTTCCATCTTCCTAATTTTTTTTCTTAAAGCTAACTTTATTCTCACTCAAAGTTACTGTGACTGTCACTTCCCTACCCACCAGTTACTTTGCACTTTCTTAAGCAAAATAGTTGACACTGTTCAGGCCAAGGAAATGAGAGAAGATGTCACAGAGAGGGGAGTTACTTTTAAGCAAAAGAAATTATAGTCTATGAAATGAAGTTGGGAAACAGAAAAGAAAGAGGGGCAAGTGAAGAGGTCTGCTAAGGCTACCTCTGGGCCATTCATCAAAAACTTCAGAAATTTTCTTAGAATTGCTCCAAAATAATAGTAGTAGCTATTTAAAAGTGACCTCAAGAGACATGACGTTTTCATATTTATTTTTATTCTGGGGACATATGCATTGAGGTAAGAATTTTCAAACACTTGCATATATTCTGTACCACATGTGTACTTTATCCATTTCTATTTTGAATTTCAAACCAATTTATGATGAGTAAGCAATAGTTATAAGCTTGACTTTAAGTGAAAAATGATTAAGAAAAAGAAAACATGGCACCATAAATTGTGTTTACCAATGTGTTTTGGGACATAATGGAAAATTGTACGTGACTTCCTTGCGGGTAGAATACATGTGCCAAAAAGATCACTGCTTACAAACATGAAAAATTAGGTCTATAGGTTATTGTGTTTTTGTGAGACCATCATTACCTGCTATTCTTGACCTTATCATTTTTTAAAAATGCCTCCGTCATCTTAGGCTATTCCTCCACACAATCATAAAAAGGTCCAAGTTCTTACTATGCCAATACATTGCACTATTAGTCTTGGAATTTTGTAGTGGTAGGTGTCCTTTGTTGGAAAATGAGATTTACTCTACGTTCTGCACTTTTTGGATATGTGTCATGCAAATGAAGGATGCACAACTTAAAATTTTATATTGTTGAAAACATCATCTATCTGGAACATTTGTTTAAAAGTTCATAAGTCAAAAGAAAGACATTCATATTGAAAAGATTTTTGTAAAAAAAAAAAAGGGGGGGCAACTTGGATTTCAGTCTCTCCCTTACACACACAGAAGCAGAAGCAATTGCTATTCTGGTGATTGTGGAAGAAAGCACCCCTGCCTTCTCTCTCCTGGTTGTCTTCTGCATTTGTTAAACAAGAGCTTTTTTGGAGCCAGCCAGTGTTCTATGGTGCCCACATAAAAACAATTAATGTCAAGCTGAAGGGAAAATGTCAACCCTGAGAATAGAAATAATTGTGATTTCAGACTGTGGGCTATTGTTAATACAAGCCCACCTCTCCCCTGAAAGAGAAAACAGAAAACTGTTTCAGCAATAGCATCTCTTCTTTCCTTCCATCTACTCTATTGTATAGGGACAAGCTTATCTTTTGAGTACCTGCCTGCCTGACTTCTGATGCCTGGCAGCTGAGGAAGCCCTGATTGCATTACCTGTGTGCCTAGCCTGGCAGCAGGAACATGGCTACCACAAAAAAAAAAAGAAAAAAAAATCACCATGACTTTTTGGAAGGAAGAATTGTTCTAAGAAAACCTGGCTTCCTTTCTTAAATTTCTCCCTCCATTGTAAAATATTGGTGATGGCAGGGGAATATCTGACATACTTTGAGAAAGGCAGGTTGATCTGTTTCACTTACCACCTTGATTTTGGTTGCCATCTTTGGTAGTTAAGACAAAGGATGCCTAATGAATAAGCTGTCACTAAAGTTTAAAAACACTTTTTGAAAACACCTTGCTAGTCATTTTCCTAATGACTATATTATAATTTTTATTCATTTAACAAATATTTAAAGGCATAATCAGCCAATTAAAAGGAGAAATAAGAAGAGGGGAATTAAGAAAATATTGCAACAAAACATCTGAGAGCTAAACAAAAGTACTGTACTGGTCTTAAAGTCTAAATAGCAAGTATAGGAATGGAGTAGGTTCAGGTAATTAGTAGGAAGCTGGAAGATGACAGATAAATGAAAAAGGCTTATTTTTTTCCCCCAAAAGAAAGTTAAGGTAGAGGGGTGGGATAAATGTACCACAAATGTTTTATCCAAATATAAACCATGCCAAAACATGCAAGATTTTCAAAAACTGAAGAAATAACTTAAAAAGATCCATATATACTTGTTATTAGGAATGTTCCCTTTGGAAAGCCATGTGAGTTATGGTGTTGGAACTACAGTTATGGTTATAATTACCATGTGGGTTATGCTATATTCTAATATATGGGCCAGCAGAAAATTATAGTTACAGTTTCATACTCATGTAAATTTTTATTGTATTTGTGTTCAACTTCCAGAATCAATTTATATGCAAATAAAGTCATAATTGTGAATGCGGAACAAGATTGCTAACTGACAATTTAAAAGTGAGTTTAAGCTAAGGAGAGTTGGAAGTAAAAGGAATGGCAGGTAAATGTTTTCCTGCCACAGGGGAGCCAAGGGATACTATTTTTAATGAGTGGAACAAGACAGTTTGAGATTGTAGAGGTGACAGGGAGGACAGGGCACTGGGAGGCCAAGGTGGGCAGATCACCTGAGGTCGAGAGTTTGAGACCAGACTGAGCAATATGGAGAAACCCTGTCTCTACTAAGAGTAAAAAAAAAAAAAAATCAGCCAGGCCTGGTGGCAGGCACCTGTCTGTACTTGGGAGACTGAAGCAGCTAATTGGGAGGCTGAGGCAGGAGAATCCCAGCTCCTTGGGAGGCTGAGGCAGGAGAATTGCTTGAACCCAGAGGCAGAGGTTGCGGTGAGCCAAGATAAAAAGAAAAAGCAAATAAAAAACTCTATCACCAGCAAGGAGATAGGGTAGGCAAGAAATGGAGTCAGAGATGTAAAGCTCTTCAACCAGAGCAGGGTACTATAGTCAAATTCTAAAATAAGTCAAGAAAAAAACATTATACACACACACATATATAGAAATATATAAGTAACCCCCAGAAATTTAAAAACAGAAATGCTCAAAATAGTTGTCAAGAAACAGAACTAGGACATAGACATGATCATTGCCTTTCCAACCTCTCTGAGCCACTTTTAAGAAACTCTGTTTCATTGATAAATAATAGTTTTTTAGGTTACTGTCATTTAACAAGCATATGTTACACCTGCCACTGGTCTAACATGAATTACCCCAATTCTCTCAAAAGCCCTATGAAATAAATTCTATTATTACCTCCATTTTATATGATATATGAATATTAGGGAACAAATTTAGAAAGACTTGTCCAACATGATTCTGTCACTCAGGACTTGCATTTGGCCTGGAGTAACAGAAAAACAATTCAAACGATAGCTAAGACATATTAAGAATTTTTAATTTGTGTTTTGTTCAGTTTTGCTTTTCTTTACTTTTTTTCTCATGTAGCAGGAAGCCTGAAGGTAGTGTCATAGGTGCCACTGGCTGGGATGAGCATTGTGAGTGGTAAGAGAATTTACCAAGACAGTCATAAGTAAAGAAAGGCAGATTTATTACAGAAAGTATGAAGACACGTTGCAAAGGTGCAATGGGCAGCACAGCAGAGAAGATGCTGTCTGCAAAGAGGTAGGGATTGGAGGGAAGTTTTATAGGGTCATGACGGAGGGGCTATGTGCAGAATGAGGTCACATTGCTGGGGTTACTGGGGCTATATGCTGAAGGAAGTATTTGGGAACAAAATGTTGTGCCAGGGGGTTGTCTGTGATTAGCCATCTCAGATTGTTCTCCCCAACATAGGGCAATTTCCTCATTGTTGCTTACTTATCTTATTAGGACTCCGCAGGTGGTTTCTGGCACTGATTCAGGAGCTCAGAGATAACAAAGCTGAGTGATAACAAGGCCAATTCTCGTGGCCTTTTTCTCATAGATCAAGATGCCTCTGTAGCTCCAGCCTTCCATTTATGTTTCCAACAGTGAAAGGAAAAGAGCACCTATATCAGGAAACACATTTCCCAAAAATCCCCAGCAGCATCTGCTTACATGTGATTTGCCATGTGGTACATGGTGGCCACCCAGCTACTAAGAACATTGGAAAATGTATATATTTTTTTCAGTTGGACATATTGTTGACCTGAATACTGTTGGGTCTCTGTTAGGCAAGAAGGATAAAATAGATATTAGATAGAATTTAGCAGAAAGTCCCAGCTAGAAAATGGTAGAGTGGTGTTCTGAAATCCAGTAAATGATATTTTTAATAAGCTATTAAAAGGATCCGCAATATGAAAGTCAGGAAGAGCCATTAAGTAAACTGATATCAATATTTTACCTTTAAATTAGAAGACAAGAAAAAGCAAAACTGTATTTAAGAGTCATATTCCATGGCTTCCACAGGCAGTGAGAATGATCAAAGGTGAAACAATCAAGGCCTAAGGCAAAGAATCGTTCTTATAGCAGAGGAGGAACTAATGGGATTGAGTTACCAAGGGCCAAATACCCTCTTCATTTGAAGAGAAGAATCTAGCTTGCAAAAAAAAGTTTAAAGTAAAGTTGAAAGGTATAATTAAGGTAATTTAAAACAAATTTATTTCCAAATGAGAAAATTACATTTCAGCAGAATTCTGTCATTAAATTATAAGTTAATGAGGAACTACCTGTGCCTAGTTCACTAATCAGTTTTCAAGGAATGAAGTTTTAATTTTGTCTATCAGATTTCATAATAAACATATAAGCAGCATGCTTACTGTCCAAGAAATTGCGATTGCTCCCCTTTTTATGTTTGACATACATCTTATAAGGAAATTAGCAGTGCTTTTTCTCTTTTAAAATCCTTTTTTATGTGATCTCTTCAAATAGAATTATTTTTGTAATGAACAATGATATCAATTATAATTACAGAACCCACTTACATTTATTATCTATGGTACACAGCACTGAAGCAGATACAAGCAAAGTAATAATTAACACTGAGACTGCTAGGATTCAAAGGCATAATAGTAAGTGTTTTCATAAGAATGACATGAGACTGTTGGAAGAATCATTTCAGGAACGTGGTGGATTGACATGAAACTTCGGGGGTTCTGCACAGGAACACACAATTAGCATTTTCTCAGTTGTACAAATGAATAATGACTCAGGAAACTAGCAGGAGGAAAGGGAAGAGGTCTCCCCAGTGGATGCTAAGAATACACCTGAAACTCCCAGTGATACAGCTGCAAACCTCTCATTGTGAAAACTTCAACAGAAACAGACATCTCTCCTTTCTTCTACTCTGTGCCATGGACAATGCTCTTTTGGGGAGTTTTATTATTTCCTGTTGAAGAATTCTCTTTAAGTTCATTTTCATTTCATTTTACCATGTTAAACTTTTCCCATTTGGCAGAGGAATGTCAAGAGGACTAGGACATACTAGAACCAGCAGCCTGAACTCTTCCTTATGCCATCAGAATACCATTTAGTACAACAGTGCTTCATTTATCTGAAAAAATATATTTGAGCAAGAGTTCTTCAGAATATAGCCCAAAACATCAACCAAAGCATAAGTATGTCTACATAGCCAACATAGATGCCCTAAACCGTAATACAAAAGCTTCTGTACTTTATTAATTGGAGAGCTTGCTACTCCCATGTTATATCCAGGACTCCTAATATTTGTAAACTAGTCCAGTATAGTTCACATCACAACAGAAATGCATAAAGCCAATATCACAAGCCCTCTAGCCAAGAATAATGATTGAAACTTGTAACAATAGAGGAGATATACAAATTAATTTCAAAAGACATAAATTATAAAGAATGGAAGTCAGTCTCTTTCATTTACACATTCATTCATGCAGTCAACTCAGTGATTATGAATCTATTACCTATTTTATAAAAAGACTATGAGGCAGAACTATGAGATCCCACATAAGTTATGAAACAACACACACCATTCCTTCTGTCTGCTTTCCCACAGGGATCCTAGGTAATAGGCATTTGTCATGTTTCCTATACTCTCCCCTCTTCTGGTCACTGCTTCTTTCCCAGCTCCAATTACTTGGTTGTCATGGACACTGCTAGGTTCTTACCTGATGGATTGTTCGAGAGGTAGACCAATTAGACCTTTCCCAGGATCCTTGATACTGAAAATGAAGGAATCACAAAGACACCATATGTGACAACTCTTGGTGAAGTTGGTGGCTAGGGGGAAGAACCCATCAGAAGGGAAAAGAAAAATGCTCTCAGGAAGAGAGCAGAGTAATGGCAATGAAGAAGGCTCCAAATTCCTCATGATCTTGTATTACAAATGCATTATTTGGCTGCAGTTTGTCCAGTTTTTCCTTCAATTACAGGAAACAACCCAGTGCCCTTGATATTTTCTCCTATTTCCTGAGTTATTTTGAGTTGTGCTTTTGTCAATTGTAGCCTAAAGACATTTGAATAACATGATCTGAAAATAATTATGCACCTTCCCTTATTATGCTGGTTGTCCTAATCATGATAATATTGAATCCTAATATGTTTTCTAGCTTTTTGTTTATTTGGGGTTTTTTTGTAATTATGTATGATTAGCAATCATTTCTCTTTGAGTATAAGATAAAAATGAGAACACTTTGACTATGCTATAAGATCTTCACTACTACCTAACACAGAGAAACTATACCAGAATTTTTTCCAAAATTCTAAATGTTCAGTATAGTATCATAAGTGCAGTGAGTTATCAGATAGTCCTTTCTGATTTTAACAAAAGGTTCTCCAGCTCATGTACCATCTTTCACCGTGAAAAGTTTCTTCACTGCGTCATTAAGACAAATGCTCAGCAGGATGAATTCTGATGCGTGCCAGTAGTGAGAGAAATGTGCTCAGCCAGGTGAGGCAACACTGACTGAGTCACACAATGTTCCTCCTTACTCAGATCACACACTGTCGTCCCCTTATGAGTGGAGATAATCAAAACGACACCATTATCAATGATAGCAATAGATGTTTGCCAATAATGAAAAATAAATATGAAGCATTTAAAAATAGGACCTTTACATGTCTCACCAATATTAAAATATCTTGTTTAAAATTAGTATATATCCCAGGAACTTTTAAATATTAACTAAATAGAAGGTGGGATAAATAAGTGGAACACAGAGAATATTTAGGGCAATGAAACTACTCTGTGATACAATAATGGTGGGTATGTGTCATTTTAGATATGTTCCAACCCATAGAATGTACAACACCAAGAGTCAACCCCAATGTAAATTCTGTATTCTGGGTGAACAATGATGTATTAATGTAGGTCCATTAATTGTAACAAATGCTCCACTCCAGTGTAGAGTTTTGCTAATGGGGGAGGCCATGCAAGTGTGGAATGGGATATATGGGAAGTCTCTGTACCTTCCACTCAATTTTACTGTGAATCTAAAACTTCCCTAAAAAATATGCCATGAAAGAATTAAGTGTAATGCAATAAATAGAGGCTTGCAAATCAGGCACATTGGAAATACAATATTCCCTTCTTATCTGTGGTTTTACTTTAAGTTACCTGTGGTCAACCATGGTCTGAAAATATTAAATGGAAAATTCCAGAAACAAACAGCTGATAAGTTTTAAGTTGCTCTTTGTTCTAAGTAGTGTGATGAAATCTCAAACCATCCTTGTCTGTTGTGCCTGAGATGTAAATCACCCTTTGTCCTGTGTATCCACACTGTATGTGCTCACCTCCCATTAGTCACTTAGTAGCTGACTAGGTTATCAGGTGGCTTGCAGTACTGCAGTTCATGTAACTTTTATTTTAGTAAACAATGACCCCAAAGCTCAAGAGTAGTGATGCTGGCATACTGTTATAATTGTTCTAATTTATTACTAGTTATTGTTGTTAATCACTTACTGTGCCTAATTTATAAATTAAACTTTATCATAGGTATGTATGTATATACAGGAACAAACATATAGAATTTAGAATTTGCTGCAGTTTCAGGCATCCACTCGGGATCTTGGACCATATCCCCCATAGATAAGGGGTGGGAATGACTACCATACCTCCTTTAAAGTTATTATCATTTGTTATTCCTTATAATTCATTAGAGTAACCATTGGCTCACAATTGTGTGTGTGTGTGTGTATATATATATATATATATATATATATATATATATAAAAATATATGTAAGTGTGTGTGTGTATAGATAGATAGATAGATATAGAGAGATTCAGTATGCCTTTTAGAATATTTTTACTTTCCCAAATAACTCTTTAAATGACTATATATTTTTGAAAGTACACTGAGCCTTTTTTGGTGATTCCAGCTGGTTGGTATCAGGTTGCAGCCATGGTCCAGGGCCTTGTATAACATGATACCATTTACAACAGGCAGCCACCGTGTGGCATTTTGTTTCTGCCAACAGGACTGATACTGACACTGTCCTGTGTTTGGGCTCAAACTTAAAAAAAAATGAAAACCTCCCCACTTTTCAAAACAATGAATACATGTTCCCCACCCTGTGTCTATGAGTTCTCATTATTCAGCACCCACTTACGAGTGAGAACATGCAGTGTCTGCTTTTCTGTTCTTGTGCCGGTTTGCTGAAAACGATGGTTACCAGATTCATCCATGTCCCTGCAAAGGACATGAACTCATCCTTTTTTTCACAGTATTCCATGGTGTATATGTGCCACATTTTCTTTATCCAGTCTATCATTGATGGGCTGGCTCCAAGCCTTTGCTATTGTAAACAGTGCCTCAAGTGATAGCAGGGGGTGGGGGGATTGGGGAGGGATAACATTAGGGGAAATACCTAATGTAGATGATGGGGGGATGGATGCAGCAAACCATTATGGCATGTGTATACCTATGTAACAATCCTCCATGATCTGCACATGTACCCCAGAACTTAAAGTATAATTTAAAAAAAATTTTAAAAAACCTAGGTGATGGGTTGATCTGTGCAGCCAACCACCATGGCACACGTTTACCTATGTTGCTAACCTACACATTCTGTACATGTAACCTGGAACTTAAAATAAAAGTTGAAGAAAATAAATAAATAAATATTAATACAAATATCATGAAAGAAAAATGGATTAAGAATATAAACAGGAAATTTGAAGGAAAGAAAAAATAGAACAGTCCCCAAATGTGTAAAATGATGCCCAACTAGGCTGATCAGTCAGAATGACAGTTAGGACCACATCGCAGAATCCCACATTGCATTCATCAGATTTGCAAACATTTTCTGAATGTCTGATAATAGCAAATGTTTTCAAGAACACTGGAAAATGCAAGTGCTCATACACTTCCCATAGAGTGTCCTTACCACTTTGCTGAGCAGCTGTTATTGATGAAGATGCATATAATCAAAGAAGTCTTCATGAAATTCACCCTACAGAATCTCTTGGATGTGGCCTAAGGCAACATGAGACATGTTTGTGCAAACAAACATTTTGGAAAAAAAAAAAGTCAATAAAGAATGAATTAATAAATTACACATTTACACATTAGAATAGTATAATAGTTAAAATCAATAAACTACATCTACATGCAGCAACAAGACTCATTTTAAAGATACGATGTAGATTGCAAATAGCCATTGGCCAAAGAATACATATAATATAATATGGTGTTTGTAATATTTAAACATGCAAGGATTCATACCTTGGAATAAGCAAACTTTTTATGTAAAGATCCAGATAGTAAGCATTTTGAGTCTGTTAACAACTATTTAACTCTAGCATGAAAGCTGCTATAGACCATACATAAATGAATGAGTGTGGCCATGTTTCAATAAAACTTTATTTATAAACACAGGTAGCAGACTGGATTTAGCTCTCAGGCCTTAGTTTGCTGAACTCTAATCTATACCAGTTTCATCAGAATATTATATGAAAATCGGTATAGTATTGATATCTACCTTTCAAAATAGATCTGGCTCCTTGGGAGACAGCAAGCAAAATGGGATCAGGGAGAAGTACAATATAGACTAGAAATATCTACAACATATTTCTTCCAGAAAAGACACTATCTTTGTGTGTATACCCCTTTTAGTCATAAGTCAAATGCCGATGGGAGAAATTCTCTTTGATCTTAGAACTAGGAATCGTTGTTGCGCTATTGCATGAATTTGGATCTAGAGCAACTCTCAATCACGTTAGGATTGAACCTTCCACTTTACATTGGCTAAAGCAAGTTTGAGTTGAATTGATGATTTATCTGTATCAAAACTCTAATACTTTAGGCGTGCATTTTGCAGCTAACCTCACCCATCTCTTCATCTTACTTCTCCTCTCATTTTGCCTCTTCTTTGTTTTGTTTCCACTTTTGTTTCATCATCATAATGTAGTAGTAAGGTGTGCTAACTCTAAAGGCAAACTTTCTAAGTTCAAATCCCAGGTGTGCTGGTAACTAACTGTGTGGTTTTATGCCAGTTATTGAATGCTGCTGTGCCTCAGGCTCTCCCATCTGTTAAATGGGGTGGTAAAAACAGAATATATTTCCTAGAGTAGCTGTGAATATCAAAGGGGTTAATTACTTGCAAAATGCTGAAAGCAGTGGCTGGCCCATCATAAGCACTAAATCAGTGTTTGATACAGAATACAGTAGAGTGGATTTGTCTTTTATTCTTGTTGAGTTGTGTCAGCCCACCCAAAATTTTCAACAACAAAATGATGAAGAATCACAATATCTAGGGCAAATGTTTGTAAACCCAAGAAACCAGTCATCTAATTCCACACTGTAACTTTTATTAGCTCTGAGGATATAAATGTGTTTTAAGGTGCTTTTAAACTTTGAATCCTCATTTGTAAAATGAGAATATTAACTATACATGCCTCCTGGAGAAATGTAAAGAGAATTACTTATTGGATGCAAAGAACTTAGCTCAGTGCATAATAAATATTCAAACAGCAGCTGTAAGAGAATTGGTCATTGTGAAATAATTGCTGGTAGTATTAGGCAAGTAGAAAATCCTGTGTCAAAAATGATAGAACTTAGCTGGGCACAGTGGTACATGCTTATAGTCCCAGCTACTCAGGACTCAGGAGGCTGAAACAGGAAGATCACTTGAACCCAGGAATTTAAGCCTGGGAAACATAGTGAGACTCCGATCTAAAAAAGTAAAATTATGAAACTTAAATAGCTTTAGAAATGAAAGTACATTAATTTTGTGGCATGGTAGGAAAACTTGGTATCTCTGATAATGTCAAGACTGACTTCCTCATAACTGTGCCAGAACCTGTGGGGTGAGGCAATGGCAGAAATGATCTCATGGACATAAAATACAAACATACAATGAAACTCCAGTGGAAGCTCCATGGAAATTGATCTTTAGAGTTCTTCCATACAGTTATGGTCTCTGTTATCCCCTTCATGAGAAGAGATCAATTATAAGGCAGAAGATATCACTTAAGAAGCTTCAAGATGTTGGCAAGGTGGCTGACTAGACACAGCAGAGAGAAACGTCTACCACTGAGACCAGGACATTGGGAAGACTGGCACACTCCTAGCAGATCTTCAGAGGGAAGGCATTGGGAGTAGATGGAAGGAAGATACAGATGATTGGCTAAAGGGGGAGGAAGCTGGGAACCCTGCACGGGGGTACCATGCACTATAACTTGTTCCTGGCCCCCAGTAACTTCTGGGGAAGAAGTGAGTAGAACATGCAAGGAGCAACCCACTCTCACCATGAGCCTCTGGAATTCTAGCAGGAGGATACTCCTTGACCACCAGGACACTTGAGTTGACAGGGAGAGCTGATTAGAGAAGTGGTGGGGGCAGAACTCCAGGTGATGAGGATCCCAGAAGGTTTGGTGTGGGAGCATTTACAGTGGTCTTCCTAGTCTGGATTTTCTCCCACAGGAAACTATTGTTCTAGGGAAACTCTTGGACCTGATCTCTAGAGGCTGGTCTTAACCATGAGACAGGCCAGTCAACCTGAGCACCCCTCCATCTGCAGACTTCTCCTGGGGACCCAGCCTGGCCACACCTGATTTTAGTGCAGCCTCAGGTGCCCAGGGTGGGAGATACCTCCTGGGGGCTCAGGTTATAGCTCCTGTGCTGGCTGAACACACATAACCAACAGAGAGTTCCAGCAGAGCGGCCTCCATGGAAACCCACAAGCCCAACCACACCCTCCTCCCACTGTAGCCCCCTCCATGACACTTTGCCTGCACATACTCACCCATGGCTACCCCCATATAGCTTTGCCAGAAGGTATGTACATGGGTGGACCTCTCCTCCTCTACCCCACCAGGACATATGTATGTGATCACTCTGCCCTGACAATGCTGCCTGTATGAGTGCACCCTGCCCTCCACCCCCTCTGCATTGCCTTTTCTGTCAGAGCCTTGGTGAGCATGGAGCCCACCAGCCCCGCCCCCACCAGCTCCTGGCTCCTGCACCAACACTGCTGCTGGCATAAAACTAGGCACAAAAACCAGACCTGCCCCAAACCTGCCCCACCCCAGAGCGCCCACCAATACTAGCATGAATGTGCACAGAAGGTGCACACAGTCCTGCACTCACCAGCACCCTGCCCCTGTGCTAATACCACCAGCAGTGCTAGCTAACATATGCACAGTCATTGGTGGGGGTTCCCAAACCCCCAACTGTGCTGCTACCACCACTGCTGTGAAGGCCGGCACAGAGGCCAGCACCCTGGCACCCACTAGCCCTCTGATGTAGCCTACAAGTGTGCACCCCACTGTGGTGCCACTGCTACTGCTACTGGCACATGGGAACAGGAATGGATCCTGCTGCCACTTCCCTGCTTAGTGCTTTGGCTGGCACCACCCATCAGAGTGTTGTGATCAGTGGTCCAGGAGTACCCCGGCCCCTCCAGCACAGCAGGGCGATAATCTTGAGGAGGCAGAGAATAAAGCTGGGCTGACACAAATCCCCCAGTGTTAGAATATGCAGTCCAGGAGTCCTGAGCTGAGCCTTGGCCCCCTAAAATCTTTCAGAAATGAAGCCAGTAGACAATACCATTTAGGACATAGGCATGGACAAAAGTTTCATGACAAAAACAATTGCAACAAAAGTGAAAATTGATAAATGGAATCTAATTAAAGAGCTTCTGCACAGCAAAAGAAACTATCATCAGAGGGAACAGACAGTCTACAGAATGGGAGAAACTTTTTGCAATCTATCCGTCTGACAAAGGCCTAACATCCAGAATCTATAAGAAACTTAAATTTAGAAGAAAAAAGAAAATAGCTCCATTAAAAAGTGGGCAAAGGACATGAACAGACACTTCTCAAAAGAAGACATTAATACAGCCAACAAACATGAAAAAAGTTCAACATCACTGATCCTTAGAGAAATGCAAATCAAAACTACAATGACATATTATCTTACACCAGTCGGAATGGCGATTATTAAAACAACAGATGCTGGTGAGGCTGTGGAGAACTAGGAATGCTTTTACACTGTTGGTGGGAATGTAAATTAGTTCAACTATTATGGAAAACAGTGTGGCAATTCCTCAAAGGCCTAGAACCTGAAGTACAATTTGACCTAGCAATCTCTTGATTAGTTATATATCCAAAGGAATATAAATCATTCTACGATAAAGATACATGCATGCGTATGTTCATTTCAGCACTATTCACAATAGCAAAGACATGGAATCAACCCAAATGCCCATCAGTGATTGACTGAATAAAGAAAATGTGATACATATACACCATGGAATATTGTACAGCCAAAGGATGAGAACAGCTCCATTGCAGAGACATGGGTGGAGCTGGAAGCCACTATCCTCAGCAAACTAACACAAGAACAGAAAACCAAACACCACATATTCTCACTTATAAGTGAGAGCTAAACAATGAGAACACAGGGACACAGGGAGGGGAACAACAATACACACTGGGTGGAGCCTGTCAGTGAGGTAGGGAGGGAGAGCATCATGGTAAATAGCTAATGCACGCAGGGTTTAATACCTAGGTGATAGGTTGATAGGTGCAGCAAACCACCACAGCATACTTTACCTATGTAACAAACCTGCAGGTCCTGCACATGTATCCCAGAACTTAAAAAAAGGTAAAATGAAACCAGTTGACTGAACCCACCTTATGCCACAATCAAACCCACAGATTATCAAATAAAAGAAAAAAAAGATGACAACTTCAAAGATTGAAGGAACATCAGCACACAGAGTTGAGAAAGAACCAGCATAAGAACTCTGGCAACTCAAAAAGCCTGAGTACCCTTTTTCCCCCAAACAATTACACTAGTTCTCCAGCAAGGGCTCTTAACTGGGCTGAGATGGCTGAAATAACAGAAATAGAGCTTAGAATATGGATAGGAATGAAGATCATCAAGATACAGGAAGACATTGAAACCCAATCCAAGAAAGCTAATCACAATAAAACAATAGAGGAGCTGACAAACAAAATAGCCAGTATAGAAAAGAATGTAACTGACCAGAAAGAGCTGAAAAACATACTACAACAATTTCATAATGCAATTGCAAGTATTACGAGCATAATATACAAAGCTGAGGAAAGAATCTCAGAGCTTGAAGACTGATTTTGTGAAATGAGACAGTCAAACATGAATGAAGAAAAAATAAAAAGGAACAACCAAAACCTCCAAGAAATGTGGAATTACGTAAAGAGAAAAAAAAAAAATCTGTGACTCTTTGGCATCCCTGAAAGAGATGAGGAGAAAAAAAACTACTTGGAAAACATATTTAAGTATATCATCTATAAAAACTTCCCCAGCCTTGCTAGAGAGGCCTTCATTCAAATTCAGGAAACGCAGATAACCCCACAAGATTCCCAAGCCACATAATTATCGGATTCTCCAAGGTCAAAATAAAAGAAAAAAAAATGTTAAATGCAGCTAGAGAGAAAGTAAGGTCACCTATAAAGGGAAGCCCATCAGACAAACAGCAAACCTCTCAGTAGAAATCATACAAGCCACAAGAGATTGAGGGCCTATACTCAGCATTCTTGAGGAAAAGAAATCCCAACCAATAGTTTCATATCAAGCCAAATTAAGCTTCCTAAGCAAAGGAGAAATAGCCTTTTCAGACAAGTAAATGCTGAGGGAATTTGTTATCACCAGACCTGTCTTACAAGAGCTCCTGAAAAAGGCACTAAATATGGAAAGGAAAGATGGTTACCAGCCAATACAAAAGCACACTTAAGTACACAGATCAGTGACATTAGAAAGCAACCACGAAAACAAGTCTGCATAAAAACCAGCTGACAACTTGACAACAGCGTCAAAGTCACACATATCAGTACTAGCCTTGAATGTAAATGACCTAAATGCCCACATTAAAAGGCATAGAGTGGCAAGCTTTATTCAGAAGTAAGACCCTGTGGTATGCTGTCTTACTTTTTTCAAGGTGGTTGCTGGAACATTTAAATTGCCTATGTGGCTCACATTTTATTCCTATTGGGCTATATATAATGGAGGCCTTGGCTTTCAACCTAAAAGTTCAGACCAAGTTAAGTTTCCCCAACTCTTTCTAATGCCTTTACTGTACCTATTTCTGATGTGGAACTAGCTCCTGATAAACATACAAAACTATATCTTGCCATCAATTATAAATACTTCTACCAATGCAGAAAGTTGGCATGGAGATGGAAATGTCTAAAGCTTGACCCTGAGTCTATAAAATATTATACCAGAAACATATTTTTGAAACCAGTGCCAGTAGTTATTATTATCAGTTTAAAATATCTAATTTGAGGAAAGTTGATTTTTAATTTGTTATATAGTTATTGTGAAACACTCTTCTGTGTCTGCATAAAGCTTGGTAAGCAATAATTTTGCTTCCCTATTGCAGCTATTTTGTGCTGTCTTTTTAAGTCCTCTGTCAACATATAGAGTTCAAGACCTCAGTATTTCTCACCTGGACTACTGGACTATTACAGCTTCCTAATTGAGTTACTCTTGTTTAGATTCTCAGCCTCAAATCCATCCTTGACCTGGCTGCCAGATAATCTGTCTGATATGCAGCCTAGCCCTGGATCCTCTCATCTCCCATTCTAAAAAGAAAAAGAAGAAGCTTCTAGTGGCATCACATTTTTTTACTAATTTATCTCCAGATACCTGAATGCTCTTTATCCTCTGACCACAACTTTACTTTGTTGTTGCAACCCCCTCTCTCTTTTCTAGACCACTTTTTGTTTGATCTAACTTCTGCCATGTTACCTCAACTCTGGTTCTTTCCCCAGTTTTCTCTGTTTAGAATTCCCTCTTTTCTTCCCCAATCACTCTGTGTTCCCTGCTCCTCCAGTCTCATCTCGAATGTTATTGTATTACATGACAGTGTATTATCAGTACCTTAAGTAGGGAAGCAAAAAACAAAGGACAAATTAAACAAAAGTGGAAATAACAACAAACAAACAAAAAACAGGTGGCAAAGCAATTAAACTAAAAGACATTATTTCATTGAAGAGGGAGCCAAGTCAAGTACAACAATATCAGATGATGACCTAGCTCTCATGTCATCTTTTCTTCGAGAATTTTGTAGGGCTTTGGGCCCAGAATGTGTTGTGTATTCCAAGTAATCACCCAGAATGGAACTTCTATTATTTCTCATTTGTAGACTTGCTCTTTTCCATTATCTTGGAAGCCAAGTGAGATCATTGCTGTGTGGTGTGAGGTAGGGATTAAGATTAGGAGAGCAGTGAGACATTGACAGTGTTGGGAGAAGGGAGAATACTGCATATTGTGTGGCATTGTGACTTCAACTAGTATAGAGAATTCCTAGAACTGCAGTTAACAGTTAAAGGTACCAGGTATACCTGCCTTGGCATGCATAGTAGAGCAGGAAGATTATATTTGCATGTTCTGTTGGAAATATATTTGATCATATTTTAAACTTTTTAATGACTGTTTATCTGTTTGTAATTCAAGGAAATAATAAAAAGTTATTGAATGGAAACACAGCAATTTTCTATTTATACAAATTTTAAAAAGCAGAAAGAACTTTATGTACAAAGAATATCTCCTTATGAAAAGAGTAGTCCCTCCAGGATTTGAATTTACTTGTGTTGTTTTTACCCAAAAAGGGGATAATAAAACAAAACAAAACAAAACAAAACACCTTTGGGATACACATTGAAGTAATGTGTCTTCCTGGAAGCCAAGCTAAAAGCATGTGTCTAATGACTGTTCAGCATTTAAGCTAATGCAAGTGTGATTTACATTTTTCAGGAATGGACAAATGAGGTTTTCAGTTTGGCAACAAACCTGCTGGCCCAAAACATGTCCAGGGATGCATTTCTGGAAAAAGCGTAAGTAACTCTAATCTTATTGCTAAGGGCATTGATTCTTCTAAGTCAGTTTCCTTTCTCCTTTGTGAGTCTTTAGTTTATGCTGCACCACCTTCTCACATTGATAAACATAAATTTTCTTTTGGGATTTGCTAGAGAACTGATACCTCCCCTGTTCAGAATTGGAAGACTTCCAAGAAAGATCAGTTTTCCTCCAAGCTGCACATCGATGTTACACCTTGGCTGAGCTCGCATGAATGTCAGTGCTTTTGACACAACACAGAGACACTTCCAAATCCTGGCAGCTGTGCTCAGAACTAAAAATTATTAATTTCAGATAATCTTCTGCTTCTACATCTGCCTGTGTCCTCTCAATTATTAATCTGAGGAACAGAATATGTTTCTCATTTCTCTAGGGTTACAGATGTCTGATAGATGCTACAATTACTTCCTGACTATGTACTTAAATCAATAGGCTGATGTCCTGATTCCATCTCATGTAGATGATCCCAGCAAGTATTAGTAAGAAAAGAGAAAGTATCTAAAGGAAAGAGAAGAAGGAAAATAAGGAAGGAAAAGCAAAACAAATGGCCAGATCACTCTGGAATTTCCAAGCCTTTCTAAAAATTGTTTGACCAAGGAAAATAATGACTTAGGCATGATGAGCAGCAAGGAAAGCTGGTTGTGTTCATTTTGGAAGCTGGGGCTGCTCAGGAGGTTAGGAAGTCTTTAAATCAAAACCACAAGTGGAAACATTAATAGGTGGTCCTCTGTTTTGTTCTCTCTTCCCTCTTCTTATGTAAGACATACCCATCATTCCAGACCTAATACCTCAGCCACCTTCCTTTTTTATTCTTCTGTGAATTCTTTGGCTTTTAGTCAAATAACTCACAAGCCTTCATTTAAGAGCTTTTTTGTAGGATTGCCTTCTCTCCTAAGCTTGTTACCTTAAGGACTCTTCCTTCATGCTTCTACCTGTTCCCTTCCCTTCCTTCTCCTTCTTTTTATCCTGTCTTTGATTTTATCATCCTTCTTCTAGAACATGTTTTCCAGGCAATGTTTCTAGAAGATTTGTTCTTCCATGCAATGCTAGTCAAAGGAGACAGGGGTAAATAACATGTTTTATCTGAAACATAGCATGTTATTGCTAGTTGGCTAATCAATCTCTACTACCAATGTCTATTCCAGAAAGATGCCTCCCTATGAATAGCTACTATCGACATGTCTTTTGGTGAACATATTATTAATATTTTTGTTGTGCACATCTAGCTTTGGGATTGCTGGGCCTTAATGTGTGCAGCTTCCTGAAGTAGAATTCCTAATGTATGCATTCATCAGCAGTGACCTAGAGTTCTCATTCTGACAATGAATATGTAAGCAAATGATAAACAAAATATGGTTAGGGCTCAGAAACATAATAATGAGTGAAAGAAGCCAAACACAAGAGTATGATTCCATTTATGTAAGGTTCAAAACTAATCTATGGTATTTGTAGTTAAGATAACATTTCCCTTTGGCAGGGGGTTTGGGAAGGACTTCTGGAATGCTGCTAAAGTGACAATATTCTATTTCTTAATCTGGGTGCCAATCTGTGGAGACTTGGGCAATTTTAGGAAATTCAGCGAACTGTACAAAGGCATGGGTCTTTTTAAATGTATTTTATTCTTCAGGAAAAAAAGCTTTTTTTTAAAAATCAAACCATTGTTTTTCTGCTTCTCCAACAGCTATACTAAACTTAAGCTGCAAGTCACTCCAGAAGGGCGTATTCCTCTCAAAAAGTAAGCTTCCTGAGCGTTTCTCATTATTCATTTTATTTTCTTCAAAGATCTGAATTCGTGCCATGGCTCTGTTTTGTTTCTCCAGCAGCCTAAGTGGGAGTATGGAAATGCGTGGTAGCTCCATCCTCCCTCATACATGTCTCGTGGCAGTGCAGCTGATTTCCTCATAGACATCTCCCCGGGGCTTCCCTTTTCTCTGGCATCATTTTCAAGAATTACCAAAGCAGGAAGCGGGTGGAGGAAGTGGAGGAAACCTTGCTACTAAGCCCAAAAGGCCATCTGAGGTTCAGATCTATTCTAGGAGTAGAAATTGGCTGACCTCAGGCTTCTTTCTACCAACATGACTGTAGCCCTCAAGCGGGGATTGCAACCTCAGATGCTAAAACAGGTCAGGAGGAGGAAGAAAAAGCAAAGAGCAAACCTTGTCTAAAGGAGATTACTAACAAAAAAAGTCTACCTCTAGGTCATATTTGGCCAAAAGTCTTTAACTTTTGACAGGCTGCTAGAAAGCTTCTGCAGATAAACAAATTAAACCAGGCACAGTGGCTCATGCAAGTAATCCCAGTGCTTTGGAAGGTCAAGGCAGAAGGATTGCTTAAGGCCAGGATTCTGAGAGCAGCATAGGCAACATAGCGAGACTATATCTTTGCAAAATTTTTAAAAATTAGCCAGGTGTGATGGCACATGCCTGTAATTCTAGCTACTAGGGAGGCTGAGGCAGGAGGATCACTTGAGCATGGGAAGTGGAGACTGCAGTAAGCTGGGATCATGCCACTGCACTCCAGCCTGGGCAACACAGTGAAATCCTGTATCTAAAAAAAATAAACAAATAAAAATAAAAAAGGGAATTCATTTAAAAAAAAATAAAAATTTAAGAATAAATTTATTAATAATGCAAGGTACACGTTGGGGCAATGGTTAGTAGTAGCAAGGGAACAAAATTAATATGGATGTTTATGTTAATGCTTAATATTAGAGATTATGTAATGTGATATTTTTAATTGGGTCAGCACCATAGCCCTAATATATTTACTTTATACTAGATACCTTAATTTTAAAAAGCACACAGGTTGATCGTTCTGAAGACAGATGCAAATGCATGGAGGAATCGTTGTTTTTTAGTTCGTTAAATATAAATAATAAATACATTTGACCAAATGGAATATTTTGAGTTTGGAATTATCTATTAGTGTTGTAATTCATATGCCATTTAAACCTCTCTTCTTTGTTTTCACTTCACAGCATATATCGCTTGTTTTCAGCAGACCGGAAGCGAGTTGAAACTGCTTTAGAGGCTTGTAGTCTTCCATCTTCAAGGGTAAGCATGTAGTGTTACGCTATAGTTTGAATGTTCATCCCCTCCAAAACTCATGTTGCAACTTAATCCCCAATGTGACAGTTTTGAGAGATAGGGCTTTTAAGAGGAAATTAAGAACCTCCATGATTAATGGGTTAATAGATTAATGGATTATCATGGGAGGGGAACTGGTGGCTTTATAAAAAGAGGAAAACAGACCTGCGCTAGCATGCTCCGCCCCCTCACCGTTTGATTCCCTGTACTACCTAGCAAGTGGAGAGTCCCCACTAGCAAGAAGACTTTTCCCAGATGTGCCCTCTCAACAGTGGACTTCCCAGCCTTTGTAACTGTAGGAAATACGTTTTGATTCCTATATATTACACAGTTTCAAATATTCTGTAATATGCATCAGAAAACAGACCAAAACTGAAAATTGGTACCAAAAGGTGGGATTTTTGCTGATAACAAATATCTGAAGATGTAGAAGCAGTTTTGGAACTGGGTAATAGACAGCTGCTGAAAAAAGTTTACAGAGCTGGCTGGAAACAGCCAAGATTCTGGTGAGGACTTTTTTCACTCTTATAACCCCAATGTTTAGTTTTACAATTTATAAGCTACATAAGCAATTAGTATGGTACTATGTGTTTATAAATCAATATACTTACATACTTTACAAAGCTGTGCTCAGAAAGTTTTTACTGAGAGGGATGTAGCATCAAAACAATTTGGGTAACACCTACTTTGCTCATACGGTGGTAAAGTTGGTCAGAGGACAGGCATGTAACACGCTTTTTGTTTTTATGTCTCACATATACAAGATACGTCATATACATTAACCACCTCAGATAAAATAATTTGCCTTCATTTTGATTAATGTCTACATGACTGTCTCTAAAATGATTTGTTACTATTGTTTCTGGAAGTTCATTGTATAAAACTCTCTTTTCTATTGCAAATTATTTTTATCTTAGTATCTAAGCAACAAGGAAGCATTTACTTAAGGATAACACTGACTTTATAAAAAGAACCTTTGAGTCCTTCGAAATGTGCCAGCGATGTTCAAGTTGCACTGAATTGGGTTGTAAGGCCATTCTTAAACTTATGATTGAATTATAAAATTGAGTGCTGTGATTGAATTTAGCAGCCAACTATTGTTGTGAAGACTTTTCAAAAAACAAAGTTCATTAACAACTTTGGTAGGTTCCAAGAAAAAAATAAGAGCACCTCTCCACTATCACCTTCCTTCTGCAGGTGGAAAAAGTTAATGAGACTGCAAAAACTGAACAGAGTTGCGGAAAGACTCCCTCAAAACATTTTCACCTTCATTTTATAAAACAAAATAAAATGCTTCAAACTGCTTTTTTGTTAGATGCTTTGCATTAGGAAAAATATAACAATTACAGTCCTGTCCCTGACTTCAACAAAGTATTTCTTGAGATTTTACTATGTGCCCATAGATACTGAGAATATGGTGGTGAACAAAACAAAACTCAAGGGTTCAAGGACCATACAGTCTTCTGGGGAAACTCAACAAATGCATTTGTAAACCGGGGGAAGCGCTATAAAAAGAAAGACTGGAGAACTACTATTGAAAAGAAGGGAAGCTCATTTCAGAAAATGAAAACAATGTACGCAAATCCCTGAGGCTGGAAATAATTTCCCTATTGGGTTTGAGTAACTGAGAGAAGACCACTGCATTCAAGCATAAAGAGAAAACATGAGAGATGGATTTACAAAGACATGCAAATAATTTTTTTTCCTATGCAATCACTTCTGATTTTATCTTTTCTGGATAATGTGTGGTAAAATATAATGATCAAAATATTTAACTTATGAATCCAGCTAAGGGAAAGAAGGAATAGAAAATTAAATGCATCAACCAGTTTCCCATAAATTGTAATTTTCTAAACAATTGGATTCTAGCCATTCAGTTGATAAATATAAATTCAGTAAGCTACTATGTTATATGTTCCAACTTTCAGACCAATGTCAACTGCAGACAAATTTAAAAGGAAAATGAGATTCAAATAACAAGAGTTATGTTTAAATTGGAAAAAGTTACCTTTAACAAATTAAATGTAATGACAATTATCTGAAGTTAAAGATACTTTAAAAACAATCTGTATCCTAAAACTTTGAAAGATTATTATTCAAAGTATAATTTACTTGAATGACTTGCAGAATTAGAATGTTTTTAAAATATCTGAAAACCAAAGACAGCTTCAGAACTAGGAAATAAATGTTTCCGTGAACTGACTATGATGAATCAAAACTCTGTTTAAAATCTCTGTGTAATTTCATTTCTACATAACAATGACTGTAGAAAATATCCACAAATTAGCAAAAAATTTTGACCATATTGACAAGAAGTATTTTAAACAAGCCACAGAAGAAAAGGCTTATATAAATTGTAGATGGTTCTGCATAAATGGAAGCATATTTTGTAGCCAATAGACATTTCAACTAGATTGAATTGTGCTCTGTAAATAGATATATTCCCAGAAACACAGTGGATATCCTGTTGAGTTTTTTTTAAAACATGGTATTTGTACACACTGTTAGGGAAAATTACGGCACTTGAATTTGTATCCTGGCCAACATGATCCGCTGGAATAACACATTTCTTTAGAAGGTATTGCTCCTTTAGAGATTACAGTTGCTAGCCTGAAGTTACCCTAATTGTTCAAAAGTAATCCTGTATCCAAAAAAAGAAACAAAGCAATTTCTGTCCTTCTGTTAACCACCCAAACATATTTTCCATTGAGACCTTTGAAAACTGTTCCATATTCAAAAAAATTACCACTTTACCCATAAACTTTCTGAGAACTGAAAATAGTTTATTTGCACCAAATTCCCTTGATTTAAGGCTTATTAACTTGAAAAGAGCTCAGTGACATTTGGAATTGTATAGCAGTCGTACCATGGCACTGGCATATGGAGTTGCATTTTAACGAAGAAGACAAGGAATAAACCCATGTATTTGTTTCAAATAATAAAGTTTACTTTAGTTGATGGGCACACATGTAATACAAAGATTAATTATTTTAAATTTGAAGAATACTATAAATTTTACTAAAGAATACTATGAATAAAATGTATAAAATAACTTCTTGTGTAACTGTAGTATGTTGCCTTTCTTCTATGCCTTACATACTGAATATAAATCAGAAACAATCATTTTTGTACTTGTGATTCTTCAAATCAGTAATATCAAAATTCTAATTTAAAACCACATTAAGTATTTAGTTTATTATGAGTCATTTACTTGTAGTTATTTCATGTATTCCATGGTTAATTCAACATTTTATTTAAAGTTTCAGAATGAAAATATTGACAATATGTTGATTTTCTGAATTTACTGGGAAATTGTCCATCAGCTTGCTTCAGTGAATTAATATATTTTGAAATAATATTTTCTGAAATTTAAGTACCCTTCCTCATATAATTATTTGCAAACCCCCATCTCAAAACTAATAGAATATTTAGTGTACTGGTTTTTCGCATAAGGTATAGAATTAAGCAACTCAGATTCAGAATATAGTCATTGTCACCCCATCACACCCATTTGCTCATCCAGGTCCTTAGAGAAGTTTTGTAACCTCCTAGGGCCTGAGTGTTCCTACCTATAAAAGTGGTACAGTAATAATGCCAACTGCATAGAGTTGAGGGGATTACATGAAAATATTCAAGTAAAGCTCATAGAGCTATGTTTGATATACTCTAAGTGCTAATTTTTATTTTCATTTTGAATATTTTTCATATGTATATACTGGGGAGATCTTTTCTTTATTTGGCATTTGGATATGACATTACCAGGTCTATGGAATCTAGAAATCCAAATGCTACCAGAACTATCACCAAGATAGTTTTAAGAAAAAAATTCCCTTTTGAGAGTCCTTGTATATAAGCATGGTATTGAAACAATTCCATTTTTTCAAGTTTACCAATACTTTTCAGTTTCTAATATAAATGGGCCTGGTTCAGATTACTAATTTAGATTATACTAGCCTTCTTAAGTTGCCCTTCAAAAAGGTCAAACAGCAAGTAACCACTGAGAGTGTGTTTTGTATTGGATGCCTGATGTGATGGACCAAGTACTGGATTAAAAGGGAAGACCTAAGGTCTGGTATCATCTCCTGGGTTCATCCAGCAAACACCAATTAGGTATCTGTTATATGTCAGGCACCATGCTGAGAACACAAAGGAATTAAATAAGAGATTATCTGGTCACTCAAAAGCTCATAGTTCAGTAGAAAATCAGAAATATAAAAATTTTTAAAAGCTGTGGAATGAATGCAATAACAAAGATATATAAAGGGAGACTGTGAACACAAAGAAAAACTAGTGTCATCTCTAGGTGACATGGTCAGGAAGGGTTCACAGAGGAATATTTGAATATTGGGCATGGTCTTTAGAGTATTAGACCTTGCATTTCCTACTAGACTAAAGGAAAAATGAATCTGTACCATTTACTTCACCAAGTTGTGAGATCGGGAAATGGAAAGTATGTGAATAAGGTTTGTGAATTTCAGTCTTGTTTAAAATGCAAGGAATTAAGAATTAACCATAGCTTTTACCTAAATATCGCCCCTATACCCTTTCATTTTTGTTTTCAATAATGCTTACTTATTTTAACGCCTCTCTACCGAACACTTTTTCTCCTGTTTTCACCTACTAACCTCAAAGACTTTGGGATATCCTCATCGGTTAAGTTGGGCAAGAGAAAAATAAGACAAAGAAAATCAGCTATATTGAATTTTTTTCATTTTTCAATATGCTAACATCCAACTGGCAATGAAAATAATGTTGTGTTTATTCAGATTATCTCATTAATTTGACCCTCCTAATTCACAGCTGGTACATAAACAATGGTAAGATTTTAGCAAAGTATATTGTTCTATCAAATTATGTGTCAGGACTCTTACGTAAATTATGTTAGTTAAACCTGATATTTCAAAGGAAATAACAGCACATGAGTGCTCGCTATCAATTTCTCCACAATTCTCAATAAATTATATTCATTCATTTAGTAAATATTTATTTGTACCTATTATATGTGGCACACTGGAAATAGAGCAGTTAACAGACAACACACATGTCCTAGCTCGTGTACATCTGCAAATTAGCAAAGAATAGAGAGAATTGTATAGCTGGGAGCACAATACATTGAGTGTTGAAAAGTGAGACATGCAAGGTGTGACATGTGCACAATTGGAAGACAAAACCCAGTTCAAAGCAGGCAAGGCTTTCCAGAGGAAAAAGGTTATAAACTAAGATGGGAAGGAAGAAAAAAAGAAATCAGTAAGTGAAGGATGACAATTATTGATATCCTTAGATCAAATCAATTTATGCGTATGTTGGGTGAGGTTGGTGGAGGGGGAAGTGAGGTGAACTCTATTTAGTAGGGAAAATAGGAAATCACGCATGGGGTTCATAAAATCCAGTAAAGCTGGAGGCACTTGAGTTGGCCAGCAGCGACACTGAGCATTTTCTTACTCAAGAAAGATTTTAAATATTTCTCTTCCCTCTGTCTCACAGACCGTGAGTAAAGTAGAAACGGTCATTCTCATTTTTTGAAACTATGTACAGAGCTCTAGGTGTCCAAATCAGAGAGAGGGTGGCACTGTAAAATGTGCACTCTCCAGCTAAAGAGATTTCTCTCTTTCTGTAAATCAAGTGGAATTTTGGAAAACTGCTTGCAGATTATACTTGTTCCCATTTTATGAATGGCAAAATACTAATAAAACAATTCACAAGAAGTCCCCACTGCTCTTAGATTTGACCACTTGTGCTTATTATTTCAAAGTTTGTGCCCAAGTATCCTAAGTTATAATGGTACAACACATTGTACCATTCATGTGTTGTTTATATAATAATTCATGTATTGTTTGGTTGTCAGAAAATTCTGTTTTGCAAAATAGATTTTTCTATCTCTATAAATGGATTTAATAAAGGAAATATTACTTCATTCATTCATTTCACAAATACGAATCTTCTGCTACCTGCCAAGTGGTGAGCTAAGTCCTCTTATTTGTCTAGAAGTGGTGAACAACTTCAGACAATAATATTTAGACATTTGTATAACTGTACATTTCAAAACATATGAAAATGGTAAAAGGAAGGGTGTGTTCTTTTGTTTAAGGGCTTGAAAAATAAAAATAATCACATTAACACATACCTGAAATAGGAAGACTGTATGAAAAATGTCCTTCCTGTTAACAAAGTCTTGAATACATGCTTCCGGTTTCCATGGCAGCCCAACCAAACAGAAAAATAAGTCATAGAAGTGGCTTTTTATACCAATGACTTGCTTCCTAAACATTAGGATCGGGAGCAATCAGTGAAAAATAATGACGGGTGCTGTCCTACTTATGAAAACTGTTTTATAACTTATCAGATTATTTAAACCAGAGGGAAAATTGTCTGAAAAAAATGACACAAAATTAGAATTTATGTTTTTATTTTGACTATGTCTGTCTCTGTGGTCATTACTTTTAAAAAAAAAAGGTTCAAGTAAAAAAAACTAAAAATAATTGTGCCAAACACATTATCTTTCCTAGGTCTAATTTACTTTAGGAAATGTGTGTAGGAAATTGCGTTAACATCCTTTTAGCAGGAGAAAACTCTTAAGCTTAAATAAAACTGAAAAAGCCACAGAAAAAAAGGGTTTCAAACCCCAAAGCCAGTGTCCAAATGAATGCTATGGTTGACCTCATAGATGTGTTCTGAATGTTTACCCTGACCTCCAAGAAGAAAAGAAAAAGAAAAAGAGAGGGAGATGGGGGAGAGAGGAAGAAAAAAAGGGAGGGAAGAGACAGAGAAAACAGGGAGGGAGGAAGCTGGGGAAAGAAAAAGACCATTTGCTGACTGTTGTTTTATTTCCTAGAATGATTCAATACCTCAAGAAGATTTCACTCCAGAAGTGTACAGAGTTTTCCTGAACAACCTTTGCCCTCGACCTGAAATTGATAACATCTTTTCAGAATTGTAAGAGTACACATTTTCACTTACATCTTTTCAGCTTGCATTGATTCTCAGGTGGCTAGAACAGGACTTTGAGTGGTAATTGGAGATGGAAGAACATCATACACTATGTCTAAAAGCAATATTCCTGTGTGATATTTTTGATAGGATCTCACAATCTTTCCCCTGAGGAGCAACCACTGCTTTTAATGAGTAGAAGTTTGCCGTGATATATTGCTGGTGGTAGTTGTTTTTGTATGCTCAGATAACTCTGTGTGGTTGAAAGATTATGGCTCGAACAGGAGGCATCTCGGCTTAGTGGAGTTAGATTTATGTAGCAGGAAGAACTGTCTATTGGGAACCAGTTATTTTACCTCTCTGAGCCACATTAGTCACATTAGAAGTTTGGATTGCTAAGAATCCTCTCAGCTGAAGAATTATTTGCTTTTATGTTAGAAATTATAAACTTATATCAAGGCATTACTTTTTTTTGATAGACTGGAAGAAAAAGAAAGAAACCAAAGCACTAAGGCAAATATGGGGAAAGTAGCAGTTTACCTTTCTTGAAATACTGAAATCTACGTGACAGAAAATCCAAAATGTGGTAAACAAAATAAGGACTTCTTCATATGAAAGGCAAACAGTACTGCTGAAAATGACATTGCAGGTTCTTGCTTTGTGCTGTTTATTGCCATCATACATTTATTGAGCATCTGCAACATTTGTACCATTGGACTTGTCTTTGGATAATCAATATGATTGAAATGGGAAGTTTGAACACGATGTTGAGGAGTTACAGTCTCTTGTTGAAGCCTGTGATTTTTTAAAAAATGCTCAAACAGGTTGTTTACTTTTTTTAAAGTGATGATAATAAATACATCTTTAAATGATTAAATATATATGGAGTTGGATGATTAAACCAAAAATTTATTGTCATAATCAAAAGACGAGTGTTCAGTGTTGAGTGGTGCATTCTTATGCACATGATGCAGTGTTTTTCTACTGTGAGTTTTCTTACCTATTTGGTATTTTTCAAGAGCATTGGGTTTTAGTGGTAGCAATTGCACACAAGATATTCGTAGCCCATAGAAGTACAGAAATTGTGGTGGAGCAGCACAGTGTTTTTAGGGCAAGACAGGAGTTTCAATATAGCATTTTCTTATCAAGTATAGCAGGATTTTATTTCCCTAGAGTTAAATGCAAATATATGAAGGAAACTTAGTTTAAAAAATTGTTATTTCTCGGTTTTTAATTGTTTTTAGTGGTGCCAAAAGCAAACCATACCTTACCGTTGATCAGATGATGGATTTTATCAACCTTAAGCAGCGAGATCCTCGGCTTAATGAAATACTTTATCCACCTCTAAAACAAGAGCAAGTCCAAGTATTGATTGAGAAGTATGAACCCAACAACAGCCTTGCCAAAAAAGGTCAGTACTTTCTCCCACACTAAAGGGAAGCTCTTGTTTCTGATTGCCTGTGGTCACACCCTGGGAGTTAGGGATACCAGGTGATTGTTAGGTTTGTTTCCTCTGTTTACAGAGGCATTCCTTTCTGTCTGAAATCACTTGGTGGTTTAGTGAAGTAAGTTTTTCTTTAAACTTTGGTGTGTGATTTTTTGTCATTGTTGTTATATGTATGTATGCATGTAAAATATTTTTAAAATGTCTAATCCTTTGTTTAGTTTCAAATTCACCCAGTGACTTAATGCATATTTCTCATACAGGAAATTTGTTATCTTTAGGTTACCCTTCTGGGCCTTTTTATACAAAGTTCTGTGAAGTTGCCAACAGATTTTTCTAAAGCTCTAAAACCAAAGAGAATATTTAGTCAGTGAGACTCTTCTCTTTGTCCAGTATATACTATCTGATAAATTTTTCTACTTAGGGAAATAGTCTAAAATTTAGCTTTCTGTGTAGAAAAACTTATAGTCATAGATACAAAACAACCCAAAAACTGACATTCCAAAGGCAGCTCTAAGTTACCTGGAAGTTATTAAGAAATTTATATTTTTGATTCTGGGAAAATGAATTGACAAAATAAGATCGTGAAGATATGATTGATGCAAATTTTCAACTATATGTGGCAGCACTGTCCTGAACAAGATCTTCTACTGCGAAGATTAACTCTCATCTGGATTGAAATATCTTCACCAAGAAAATTAGTGTGTCATCACTAATGTTATTGCAAATTGCCTAGATATTCCATAGGGAGGAAAATAAAGTACATGTAATCAACTATTAAGAAGAAATCAATTATATGTTAATATGCAGGCAGTTTCTAAAGTAACAGAAATAACTCTAGCAAACTTATAGTCATAAATAAGAATGATTAGCATAAAAGTAAATTTTAACTCTTTTAACCCATTGTATTTAATCTGGAACTGGTCCTCTAAATGGAAAATGAAAGTATGAAATATTAATGGGCCAGGTGCTATGTCTCATGCCTGTAATTCCAACGTTTTTGGATAACTTGAGGTCAAGAGTTCCAGGCCAGCCTGGCCAACATGGTGAAAATCTGTCTCTACTAAAAATGCAAAAATTAGTCCAGCATGATAGAGCACACCTGTAGTCCCAGCTACTCAAAAGACTGAGGCAGGAGAATTGCTTGAACCCAGGAGTCGCAGGTTGCAGCAAGCCGAGATTGCAACACCGCACTCCAGCCTGGGCAACAGAGCAAGACTCTGTCTCAAAGAAAAAAAGAAGTATAAATGTAAAATCTATTAATTTTATTCTACATGCTACTTGTTGGGAATATTTAGATGCAATTTTTAAATTTTCATTTGTTTTCTTGGTGAAGCACTTTGCCTTTGTTGTGGTCACCATTCTTACTGTTGCTGTGAAGATGAGATTAGTTAAAGGAAACAACTAATCCAACAGCATGTCTTGGCATGGCCAGGTCTGCCCCTCCAATCTCACTTAAATAGGTTGCCCTTTTTCCCCTAGTACACAGGAAGTTAGATTTCCTCTTACCATGAAGAAGGGAACATCTTCTTGGAGGTTTTTCCTGTGTAGCTTAGCAGTTCCCTTATAAAATCCAAACTTCTCCAAAAATAACTAACACATTGTTACAACAAATCCAACACTTCTAAAAACCAGTTAGTCCACGACACTAGGAAAACAAAAAGCTTTTGTGAAACCAGTGAAGCACTCTAAAGTGTAAGCTTTTTCCTTTTCTTCCTCCTTCATACCACACTGCTGATGGCCCAAGCTTCAGCTGGTATCTGATGTCTCCATACATCGTTCTCTGCTGACTTGGATGATGTAGCGGTCACAAAGAGAAAAAAACTGTGATAGGTTACTATAAAACGCTATAATCCCAGAAAAAACCATTTTGACTCCAATGGAAATTAAGATGACGTCTCCTAGCATTTGCAAAATTATTTCGTGCCATTTTATGAATTTCACAATAGAAAGAGGCATACAAAATATTTAAAAATTTAAATATTTTTAAAAGCAAGTTTATCTGTTTTTATACCTTAATATGCCATTGATCAAAAACCTCTGTATCAACCTTAATAGCAGTATAAAGAAGCAACATAGAATAATGGTTCCACTTTTGAGTTTCAAAGCTGAGATCCACTTCACTAGTCATATAGCCTTGGTACGTAATTTCTCTATGCCTTAATTACTTCATCTTCAAAATTAAGGACAGAAGAATTCTTGATTTTCTTATTGTAAATTTCAATTAAAGAATACCTGCAAAGCAATTGCTAAGAAGAACCTGGGCCCATGTAATGCAATGAAGAAACATTAATTCTTCTCAATGTTTGGAAGTGTAGTGTGTTGATTTTCATTCCTCAGTGTCGTTGTCCATTTTGATCACATGATTTCTGGGCCCTAAACTTTCTTTTATTTCCCATAGCACCTAGAAGATGCACCTGCTTATGATGAAATCCTTAATGTAGACTTGTAGGT
This sequence comes from Cebus imitator, assembly GCF_001604975.1. Lineage (NCBI taxonomy): Eukaryota > Metazoa > Chordata > Mammalia > Primates > Cebidae > Cebus > Cebus imitator. Next base: position 4,244,037 of record NW_016107346.1, on the reverse strand, counting down.
GTGATCTAATCAGTGACACGAAGCATTTGTGTCCCAACTTGTCACTTAAGAATGTTGCCTGGTGGTCTCTGTGCATAAAAATTTTCGTTAATGCCATCTCTACCTAAAGCCTTATCTAGCACATGGGAAGGACATGGGCTTTGGAGTCCAACAGCTGGAATGTGTCTAAAGGGCCAGTCACCTGCTACCATATAGCATGCATCCTTAGTCACCCCAGGGGACTCCAGCACCAGTTCAGAAGTTCTGGCTGGCAGTATCTATAGCCCTTTCGTCTCCAGAATCCATATGAAAGAAATTCAGCTCTTGAGGAGTTAAAAGTCAAATTACAAAAAACTTAGTAGGGTCACTTCAGCTCTACGGCATGTACACAAAAAGGGACTCATGATAGCTGCCTTGTTCTAGGATAAAGTGAGATTGTGTCTGTTAATGTTTAGTTCAGCACACAATAGTCATTCAGTAAATAGCACAAATTGTTATTATCATTGTTTAAAGGTGGCCAAATAGTACTAGAGGAAACACACAGTCTCTAGTGTTCTAGTCTTACAAACTCAAACTTACAAGCCAGCCTACATTAATTGATTCATAACTTCAGCATTCAACAAATCTTCAGTGAAAGGCAAGAATCTACAGACAGAAATGGACCCAGAGATAAACCCTATGCCCCTAGAGGTTTGCACACCTCTTCAAAGAATATATATATATATATATTCTGAATATCATTAATATCTAATTTCTCTAATTAATATAATATCTAAATATTACTTCTTGAAGTCCAATGTGCACCTGAATCACCTGAGCCCTTGTTAAAATGCAGATTTGAGATTCCGCATTTCTAACAAGTTACTGGTTGAGACAGAAGATGCTGAGCAAAGGCCCACACTAAGTAGCAAAGCTCTAAGAAGTACACATAAAGTGCAGTAAGCGTGAAGATAAAGAGATTTCTTTCTGTCGGGGACAGTTCATGGAAGAGATAATATTTGGGCTGAATTGATTTTAACAGAGATGAGATAGAGACTTCAAAACTTTAAACTTTTAGTCAAGTAGTTATATTTGGATCAGTAACACATAAGAAAATAAGTAGGGAAGTTTAATATTACATCATAATTTATTCTTCTGCTGCTTCTTAACTGCGTGCAGATGTACCCAAGTGTTAGCTAAATTGGTGTTGATCTCAGTGCTGATACAGAAATTCAGTCTTATTTACCTGAGAAAAGCACTTCCATATAGCCTATACTTGTTATACAATGCTAAGCCTAAGATACATACATAATATACATAATAGAATATAAATATATATAACATATATAATGAACATATAACATATACACATAGCATATAGTTGTGTGTGTGTACACACACATATTCTCTGATATCAAAAAACATATCTTAAAGTAGGTGTTAAACAAATAAATAATAGAGAAACCTGACATATGCTGTTTAGCTTTTATGTGCATTGTATGTAATTTTCACATAAAAGATAGACTTAAAATTAAATGAAAATCTTTTTGTGTCACCAAAAGCCCAAATGCCAAAGCCGACCATAGTTTAGCTGACTAAAAGTGTGATATATGGAAATATGAAATGAAACTCCAGAAGAGACAATAGACTTTGATCCTTTGAGGATCTGCTGTAATTAGCATGTTAGCCACATTTCCATGCTGGAACTTCTGTTTTGGGAGATATGTATATTGGTTATAAATAATCAGAGGGTTTCTGTGCAGCCTAAGGCCAAATGGGTCATGTGTGTGGGTTCCGCAAAGAGAGAGTTTGCATATTGTCACAGAGGATACTACTCTCCTTGGAGTTTGGTTTATTTTTACCATGTAAAAATCACACATTGAAAAATGCCATGACCCCCGGTCAGCAAAAGTTTCTTCCTTTCCATGTTGTTTGCACTGTATACTTAAATATTCTTGGCACAGGAATACACAATGACCCTTGCCTCTTCCAAACAAAATGTTCATGAATATCCTACTTTCAAGACCAGTGTCTCCAAAACAGAGTTATTTTTTCAATTACTTAAACTCTTCAGACAAAAGGCAGTGAATAAAATTAGCATGAAAAATAAAATAGCTCTATAGGTACCTTTGGTAACAGAATGCAGACCTGAACTGATTTATCTATAAACAAAGGCCATATTTCCATATATCACACTTTTAGGCAGCTAAACTATGGCCAGCTTTGGCATTTGGGCTTTTGGTGACACTAAAAGATTTTCATTTATTTACTTAAATAAACTGCCAAACCAAAAGAAAACAGTGATTTTTTTTACATGTTTTTATTCTGTGAAGAGCAGGTGTACATGAGTGTTTGTTAAATAATTGAATTAATGTAGCAGGTTATAATATCAGCAGATGTTTCAAACTACATTCCCTTTATCGTCAGTTCTTCCTCTTAAATTTTTGTAAGGTATACTATATAAAAGCTTCCCCACTTTGTTGTAATTAAATCATAAAAATGAAGCTATATAATTCCTTTTGGTGATCAATACTCACTGAGTTAATAGTTTAATAGTTGAAATGAGCTCAAAATTATAATGGCAAAGCAATTTGTTTTTAAGCAAAGCTGTAGAAGTTCAGGCATAGCAAGTGTTTTTCTCTTTTTGCTTTAAATAGACCTAAGCCAATAATGATTGTATCAGTAGGAAAAAAAAACCCTATTGCATTTTTGATATTGTTTTATTTGAAGTATTATACAATTGAACTATGTTCTCTCATCTTCAACACCAAGAAACAAACCGAGAGTGATAGAAAGAGACTGGACTTGGGAAACTTGAAACCTGTAGTTTTAGGTGAGACTCCAGTTGAAAAATGGCATAAATGTAACTCAAACTAAAGCACAGAGAGAAATATACTTGTGCATATAAGCAAAAAGTCAAGATGTCAATGATTTCAGGCATGACTATATCCAGAACTTAAGTCATGTCATCAGTAATTTTCTTTATCTCTCTTCATTTTCTCATACTGGCTTTAGTTCTTGGGCAGATTTTCCTCAATGACAAGACAGCCACCAGCAGCTCCAAGCCTATAGCTTACCAGTTCTTGTATACAGAAATCCTTTTTACTCATGGTTCCAATGAAAGTCCCAGAATCCAGAGCATGGCTTCGGTCACTCAAGGCCACTTCTAAATTTGAATCACAGTGTCCTGAAGGATGCGCTAAAAATAAATGGACAGGCTTAAGTTATATGACTCTCCCTAGAGCCCATAAAGGGTCAACTACCTAAAGCACAAAACACGTGGACTGTCAGTTGGAGAGAGATGGTTCCCTAAAATTCAACCAGGACGTGCTTCCTAGAGGAAGGAAGACTGGTCACTGGGCAGATAAAAAGAGTAGATTACACTAAAACTGGGTCAGAAGTCAGTCATTCATTGTGACTGTATTTGACCTTACAAAGCCATCTAACTTCTTTGACAGCCCTGCTCCCCAGTTTTCTCAACTTTGAAATGATTTCTGGAGAGAATTTCTGGAAGAATTAAATGAGATGCTTGTGGTAAGAAAGATACATATATTCATTGCTGCCCACTAAACCATTGTTTGCTTGAACTAATGAAAAGTGATCATTGGCATTTACGCCAATTATTTCAAAACATTTATGAGTCTAGAAGTGAGACTCAGAGCCTTGGGCTGAGGCATTCCTGAACATTGCTGTTTCTCATGTAACAGGCTTATTTAATGTACTACAATTAAGGATAAGTATAATCATTTATTAATGAAACTTTTAAAAATATGGCATGGCATATCTGTGCACAATGGTCCTTTCTGACTCAATCATTCTTTTCTATATCTTTTTATTAAAATGGAATAATACTCATAAGTGTAGGGATGTACACTTGACTCTTACTGTTTACTTCATTATCACTTCAATTTCCTAGTAGATTTTTTGAATCAGATCTTTCAGCACCATTTCTCTTTACTAGGTAGAAGTTATAAAACTAATGATGTGATGATTATAATCTCTATTGTACAACTTTGCCAGATCAAACATGCCTAAATTAAAGAGAAAGGCTGGCAGAGTGTCATGATGAAGCCAGTAAACCTCAGGCAAGACACTTTATTTGTGTGTGCTTCAGGTTCTTCATCTGTAAAATGGGATGAGACCAGCAATGTAGCAGACACCTGTGCTATTCCCATGTCCCTTAGCACTCATGGTTCCAACCCAGCCACCTACATGGTTAGCAACTCTCCAGGGCCTTCTCTCAGTCCATCCACAGCCAGGCTACAATTCCCAGGGATGTCATGCCTCAGAGCAGTTGAAGAATAAATACCTCATCTTTGTTGCCCTTTAGGTTGCAAAGTTCTGATGTGTATTCTCTGCTTTCTACCAGAGTTCCTTGGTGAGACTGAGCCGTAATTGCCCAGAGCTATAACCTGCTTGATAACCTTCTCTTTATTAGCTGCCTTTCTTTCTTGTCTCCCTTCTCTTCTTTACTATTGTTTCCTAGGGTCAACTCCCAAAAAAACTACTTGCACTCAAATCCTTGATTCAGACCCTGTTTTTGGAAGAACCCAAACTAAGACAAGAACTTTTCTATAAATGCCCTTAAGAGAATCAAAAGTGAATGGGTAAGGTTAGAGTTGCTGAGCATTGTGGGAGAGAAAAAAAGTGGAAAGAGGCTGTGTCTCATCATTCCTGCCAACCTGTCATGTTATTGTCTTCATTGTTTCCAATCAGGAAGCCCTGGCCAGTAGACTCAAATCACAGATTTCTTTTCTACAAAGGACTTAGCCATTTAGCCCAACTGTCAGGTTATTAGAAAAGGCAGTTTGCAGAAATGGCAATGTTGGGACCAAGACCCTATTTTTTTTTTGTCCTATTGCAGAATTCTTCCCCCTACTCCAGACATCCACCTGGGCACTCCAGCAGGACTTACTTAGAAAAAAAGATGCAACACAGACCATTTAGAAGTTAGTGATTGATCTCTATATCAGTGGTTTCTAACCTAGTCCTAGACGTACAACCCTTTGTTTCTTCTAACAACGTCTCATGAGAAAGGCTAATACAGAGGGAAAACCTTCAAAGGTGCTGTTTTGGTGGAATAAAGGGGAGCCTGGAATACAAGTGATGGTGGCTGTTGCCCTACCACTCTTTCCCCTTCTAACTCACCTCATTCTCTGCAGGGACATCTGCCTAAACCCCAGGATATTCAGTATGCTCAGCTTAAAAACCACTCCTCTGAAGGAAATATTGACTAGCTTAAAGATCTGCTTCATAATTAAGGTGTCATCCATTTAAGTCATTTTATGTAGATTACCTACGTAGTAGTTGAGGAAGAAGAACCAAAGTGAATCAACGAAGTCAACACAAATTAGACAGATTTTTTTCCCAAAAGACAAAAACAGAGGAAAACTATATGACATAGCCAATGTTTTTCATGTCTTAATTAAGTTACTACACTGAAAAAGCTGCTGAAAAGCTACTGTAGGATTTTATTGATTGAGATCTCATTTAAATTCCATCTATTGACTTTCCAGTCTCTGTGGAAGGTTACAGAAAAATAGCATTGTTGTCCCCGAGTGCATTCCAAGTTCTTCTTAACTCCATGTTTGGTATGTTCATAGACTTCTCTGAAATATTTCAGATTGGCTAAGAATGAAAAAAAAAATTGTTTTCAAGACAGTCATTATAGATCTATTGTTCATTGGTTGACTTGGCAACTCCCTTTGCTTTCCTTTCCCTTATTATGTTTCCTTTTTTCCCAGGAGGCAGAGCCTCGGCCTGAGGAAAGGCAAAGTCCTGGCCCAGGAATCCGGTTTCTTTTTTCTTTTCTTTCAGTGACCTCAATGTCTGCTCAGTCCCACAGCCCTGGCCAGAAAGTCACAGCCCTGTCCACTCACAGCTGAAATGTTCTTTGTTCAGAAAATAACCAGACAGGAAAAATATAAATAGTAAAAGGCAAAGTCAAATTGCCAGTCCATGGGATCGAGAATTGAGCTTGGTAGCCACATCGACCCCATAGTCTGCTAAGTTTTGTTAAAACCTCTTTCCTTCATCACACCTTCCAGAGGTGCCTTGCCATTTCATGTGGGAGCTATTGGGACAAAGCAGAGAATGGCTTCTTTCTCTCCCTCTAGATGTGACCTCCCAGCAGAACACAGCATTAACAATTGTTGGCTAGTACACCTTTCCCCTTGTCAGCAGGGGATAGGAGCATGTTGGGGGGACTCTGGCTCAGTCAAAATAGCCTGGCAGGTTTTAGCATGTTGGGAGGCAGAGAGGTCACAGAGCCACAGGCATTTGGCTCCTAATATCTGCATTATCCAGTGTCTTGTCAATAGTTGATGTGATACAACAGATACGTTGGAGGGAAACAGGTGGGATGCAGAAAAAAAACAAACCACAGGGAAACCAGGTTAAGTAAGGTATGGACCTTCTACCCTAACCCTTAATAGAAAAGCTGAAAAATGTACCGTAGCAGGGAATACTGCTAGGAAGCAGAAAATGACCAAGGATTTCACTAATCTCTTATGGTATTAGCATGGAGGGTCTGTCTTAACTCTGAGTCACTGCAGTCGCTAGGATACCAGCTGTGACAGCAAGGATTATCTCCAGGCTAGGGATAGCGTTATTTTAACAGGATAGTTAATCGAGAATGATGGACAGAATCAAACTTCTTACCTAAGCACTCTACCTTACATGTAGAAAATGAGCCCCAAAAATGCTTCTGAACAGTGTGGCTGTATGTCTTTGTTGGGGGTTTTCCCAGAGGCCAACTCCGAAAGAAGATTCAAGTGCATAGAATTTGAAAGAAGTACTAGTAGGGCAGTATGAAGTGTGAATGAGGTAGAGAAAGCAGCTTACAAAACTTCTGTGTCAAGGCAATCATTCCCAACCACAGCCCTTGTTGGAGGATGCTCTTAGAAAGTGTTAATTCTTAGGCCCTTCCAGCCTGCACCACATTAAGCCAGCCATCAGGCAAAGATGCAGATAGAAGTGCAGCCCAGCTGTATCTCCTGGAGCACCAATACAGACTGCTATGATATTATTACCAGGAAAACAATATTCATGGTACTATAAAAAGGATATTCCCACTTCATTCTGCAGCTATAACAAGAATCTCCAGCGTGTCAAAAAAAGAGATCCTTCAAAGCACCTGATGCTTATTGAACTCGTTTCTTTATTCTAGCATATACCTAATGAAGTTGTGTGGACACTCAAATCTAACAATCATGTATTACCCATCTAACTTATGAACTACTAGAAAGGGGAACAAAATCAAGATAAAGTATTTGCTCTCAAGTAGCCTATAATTACAAGGAGAAAATTCCAATATTACAAACAATTATAAAACAAGATGTAATGTGATTTACTTCCATTTATTCATCTAGCAAATATCCACTCATTTATGAATGAACTTCCATTCAATCATCTAGCAAATGCCTATTGAACAACTATGTGCTAGGAAAACTAGGAGGAAATGGATTAAGTTTTGTTTATTACATTATGGGGAGTTTCCAGAATTGCTCCAAGCTCTTTACCTGCAAATTTTCTTGTACAAAACCTCAGACAAGTCTTCAAGTCCATATTTTTATTCCCATTTTACAATGAGGAAACTGAGTCTTTGGATGGTCCAGTAATTTGACTTGTTATACTGTTTGAGAAAGAGTTATTGTGAGGTAAGACTAAAAATGTAGCATTTGTGACCTGAATGGAAGCATTCATGCTATTCTTGACTTATTCATTGGTTTATATACTCAACACACAGTTTTTCAAGTCTTGCTACCTGTGTTAGCCCTTGAGTTAGACAATGAAAAGGCACTACTCTTCACCTCTTGGGTCTCTCAATGTAGTCCAAGCTCCTCTGTAGTTGGTACAGTGGAGAAGGATGTGCTGAAGGCTTCCAAAGAGAAAACTGACATTCCATGCTGTGCTTTATGCTGCGGAACAGAGGGTCAAATGAGAGACAAGTGGCATTTAGGGCACTAAAAGATAACTTGTTCTAACTAGCTCATCAGAAAGCATTAATGAAAACAATATTCTGGGCCTGCCTTTATGCTAGACTATGGAAGAGATATAAACAAAGTGAAGGCCATGGTCTTTGCTCTTAGAAAGCCAATGTCCAATTCGACCAAGGAACATGACATTCTGGTGAAGGAGCTAGAAAATTTTTCCTCCTTTGCATTATGGTCAGGAACCACTGTGGAGGGTCTCCTCCCATAAAGTGCTGTTGACGGTGTACTCATAAAAGGCAATGGAATTGGTTTCCTACCCTCTGAGAACCTCTAACTCTAAACAATAAATCAGTACTCTACAAATCCATGCTCCAAACACAGCTCAAAAACTGCATTTAAGAGAGAAATATTCTAATCTGGATTCTGTTCTTATCTTTCTATGTCATTTTAAAGACACTATTTAATCTCTCTTGGGACAAGTTTGCTTATCTGTCATATTAAATAATAGAACTGCTTTCTACCTACCAAATAGAATGATGAGGAGTAAATAAACTCACAGATGTGAGAATATTTTTAAAAAGGGAAAGTGCTAAATCAAATCAAGACGTTTTGTTAAGAATTTTCACACACAACCACATCAAATAGTACAACTTAATAAAGGGGAAACTGCAGGGACACAGAAAGCTGTGAGCACTGCCTGAAGAGCTAATCTGCAGGAGCTTTTGAGAGGAGCACATGGCCATTTAGGGGCCATTATCACACCATATCTTGGAGCTGTATTTGCACATAGTTATGGTAATAGCACAGTTTTTGCAATCAAGATGGAATAAGAATATATGACACTTTTCAACTTAAGATAAAATAATAACACACAAAAACAGGCATAGAACATACTCCAGATATAGGAAAAAAATGGTAAAATAATTAAAGAGGCCAGCGAAGTTCATATAATGTGTAAAAGCACAGTTAGTTGGCCTGTGTGATAGGAAAGTTTGTGCCCAGGCAAAGATAATTGAGAAGGGGACATTTAGATTATTTCTTGAAATAGGCAAATAAACTTTGGTGAGCCATGGGATATTAATGCCATCTGCACTTACTTTCTCTGAGCTGATCTAGCAGAATTTGCAAGGGCCACAGCACCAGGAAAAAAATGTGAGCGGAGAAATTGCTCTTCAGTGCTATGCTTAAAAGTGATTTAAGGAGGTGCTAAACCACTGGGCTGGTAGTGTTCCAGTATGCTCTGATATTATTGCATTAAAAGTGAAGATTGAGCAGTGATGAATGGATTCTCAACCACCTAATCCCAGTGACATCCAAACATCTGAGTGCCAGATCCTGCCTAATTGGCATTTGGCACTGTAGAAGGAGGCTGGTGTCCATGCAAGCTGGCAGACACATTGTCCAGTTTGCCCATCTTGACTGTGATGATTCTATGTGGATTTATGGGCCATCTGTCTTCCAAGGCAAAATGTGTAGATTTCTTTGTGCTGCAGAGCTTTGAAAATGTTATTTGCATGTGTTTGGCTGTTTTTATTTTTTAAAGCTAACCTGCATATTTTTTGCAAAGCCCACAAAACAATGTCACTTCTTATGTTTAGCATTTCTCTTGTCCTCATGCTGGCATGACAAGTTTTCTATTGTATTTCATTTTTCTTCCTAAAAATCAGACTCGTGAGTTTAAGGATAAAAATGCTAGAGGATGCCTTTAAATTACTTGCAGAGATTAGAATGTAAATTAAGTCTGAAAAAGAATTTGGACCTTGATAGACAAATTCAAATCAAAGAGCTAATCCTCACACCTCTGCCAAATGGGTCATTTGTCCGCTGGAGCTCAGCTTCTTTACACAGAAAGATTACAGTAACACGTTTTAGAGAGATAAGTAAATCATAGGAAAACTCTCCCTTGGTCACATTTAGGATTATTTTTAGGACCAATGCAGAGTGCCCAGAATGAAGCCAACTGCCATGAAGGCAGGACACCTTTCCTCCCCATCATCCATGCCCCCCATCCAGGCCAGTGTTAGGAAAGTTATGTGTAAGCACTGTCAACCACACCCACCACTATCTGTCTTTCCTTTGGCTAGGCATGGTATCCAGATCCATTTCACACTAAATAACCCTGGGCCCTCAGACAAGTTGTTAACATCTCTAAGCCTCCGTTTACTCAACTGAAAATGGGAATTTAAAAGTACGTCTCTCATAGGATTTATATGCCTCTATCCCTGGCATGTGGTCAATGCTCAGTAATAATAGTTTCCATTGTTATGATAGTTATCGTTACTTACCTTCTTCTAACACTAGACGATGTGTGATGTCTTCCACAGCAAGCAGCATAGCATCATGGTTAATGGCATGAAATACAAAGCCTGACTGCCTGGGCTCAAATCTCAACTTATTCACTTACGAGTTGTAACCTTGAGCAACCTTGGGCAAGCTACTTGAGCAACCTTATCTTTGCTTGGTCAAAAACCTTGAGCAAGCCACTTGCCTCAGGTTTCCCATCTATAAAATAGTGATAAAAGTACCCACTTACAGAGTTACTGTGAGGACGAAATGAGTTAATTCTTGCATATAGCAAGTAGCATATCATAAAAGTGTTGAACAATATACTGGAAATGTTTTAAATCATGAAACTCTTCTAAGGCTCTTCCTTTGCACATTTCTGTCATTTTTTAAAAAGTATTGCATGGGTAAACATGGCCTGCCACGTTTTCTTTCTTTGATTGTTTTTCCTTTAGCACTTTGCTGCTGCTGCCTTACATCTGCCTCTAGAACTAGCTCAGAAGCAGTTCCATGCTGGTTCTTTGGTGCCATCATGGGGACATTTCCTAGCTAACCATCCAGATATGTATACTGAGCAGGGAAGAGCCTCAGTGGGGGTCCTTCTAGGTACCTTAGCAATGTGCCATGAGTTGTATTTAGGGATTAGTTTTTGACTATGCCTTATGTACTTTTCTGTTCCCCTGGGTCATGGAGCTTATACAAAGTGTAATGAGAGAATAAGATGCTGAGGACTTGCTACTGCACTCAGAAATTTCAGTTAAATGAGGAGCATCAACTTGTATGACCTGACCTTGTTTAAAATTACATTCGTCCGGGCACAGCGGCTCATATCTGTAATCCCAGAACTTTGGGAGGCCGTGGCAGGCAGATCACTTGAGGTCAGGAGCTCAAGATCAGCCTGGCCAACATGGTGAAACCCTGTCCCTACTAAAAATACAAAAATTAGCCGAGCATGATGGTGTGCACCTGTAATCCCAGCTATTCAGGAGGCTGAGGCAGGAGAATCACTTGAACCTGGGAGGCAGAGGTGACAGAGTCAGACTCCGCCTCATAAATAAATAAAGTCGCATTCATGAACTTATTTGTGGAAAGTGAGAGCCTATTAAATTATTTTAGGTACTTTACTTGTGAATCTAATAGGGAATTCTACCAGGGATGAATAAAGGAAGCTAAGGAGAGAGGGCATTGATGGAGCAGGTGGCTTGCAATGTGCAGTGTCATGAAGTACAGCCAACTCAGCTGTCACTTAAGGATTGATTTCCCCTATTCTGAATTATTCTAGTCTCTTTTTCTGGTCTATTTTGTGGCCGAGCATTTAATGTTCTCTGGTTAGCACGTCTGCCAAGGGCTAGGCAGAGGTAGGGAGTAAGGATAAACCTTTCAATCTTTCTAAGACTTGGTTAGGACTCAGCCCCCCAAATCCTCCCTGTCTTTCTTCAGCATATTTGTTGGCCTTCAGGGTACCATTAGTCAATGCCAGCGAGGCCTCTTGGTTCTGGTCTGTGAGCTGTTCACTGCATTTCTTTGATGTTTTCTTCTCAGTCCTTCCTTTGCAGTGTCATTTACTACTGAATTCAGAATTGCCATTTTACTTGTCTATAATACAATGTCATTTGAGATATCTGGTTGCCAAGATGAAGCACAAAACCACTCACAACATAAATTAATACATAAATGTTAATATCTTGGCACCAAATAATCATTTTTTCAATTATTTATTGAGCACTTACAAGTCAGGCACTGTTGTAAGTTCTAAATATCAGCAATGAACTAGAGAATCCCTGCTTGTCTGCTGGACTTCCCAAAGTGCCTGCATATTTTTGCTCAAGGCTCTCTTTAGCTGTGAGAGCCCCTTCTTCCCAAGGGTGCAGTTGACCAAAGGTACTGGGGAATTATCCCCGTTGAAGCAGCCCTCAAACAACAACTGATGGGACTTGGTATAAATACTCCAGCTCCTTCTCCCCTTAGGTGGGATCACCTTCACGTATATCTTCTGTCTCATTTCCGTCAAGGGAAACACAAACCAAGATACTTCGTCCTCATGAAACTCACAATCCTTGGAGGAAAAGACCAAAACTAACATATCAGCAAATACATGTATTAGAAGAATGACAGATGGTGACACATGCTATGAAGAAATATTAAACAGCATATGAGACATGAGAGATTGCTATTTGTATGGGCTACTCAGGAAAGGCTTCATGTTGTGGCAACATTTGAGAAGACTCTCAGTCCACTCAAAACATACCTCTTTCTTTCTCTCTCAATTTCTGTTTTGAAATAACCTAGAGTGGTGGCTAAACATTAAGACCCTTCTCTAGTGCCTGGGCATCAGAGAGGGAATCTGGTCCAAGCTAGCAGCCTGCATGGTCTCATTCTTTTTTGGTCTTGGTCATTGACCATCCATTTCATAACCACAGGCTCAGCCCCATCTTTGCCAGCCTTGGGTGGACCAAGGAGGAACTCTCTAAGGCTCAGGCCCATCTACTTAGACACTTCTGCTTCTATGGGTTCTGGCTTCTTGGGGATACCAGGGCTTGCAACTTTCTGGAGCACCTTCTGGGAACAGAGCCACACAGAGCTGCTTTCTTCAGAACATCAGATTGGTCTGGGGTTTCCCATAGACTTGAAAACAAGGAAGCCTTGGTATGAGAGTGTCCTCAGGACCAAGCAGAAAAAAGTACCTTTTCATTCTTCCTTCTCTGCCATCCCTTCCTTCCCTGAGGCAAAAGGTCAAATGCTTTGTTGCTGCCTGTTTTGGAAAAGAGTAAGAGGGACTAGTGAAGGATAAAGGAGGAAATATGTCAACTTGCCAGTATGACAGAATTGAACACATGATTTATTTCATCACCTTAGAATTTAGTTCTAGAAGCCTCCTTAATTTTTTTTAATGTAATGGTATCATTTCTCTAGCAGTGTTTTGAATTCAAATTGCAACTTTACATGACAGACTTAGGGTATTACAAATCTGGACATAATTTCCTGGCAATTGAATCAAGTCATGAAGGACACATCTGATGACCACCATGAGGGGTGTTGGACAAGTCACCAGTACTCAGCAAATCAAAGGTCAGATTGACTCAGTGATCACTCCCTTAGAAATATGGGGAGTTGACTGCTCCTCACACGCATCAGTGCACCTGTTCCACACAAGCAGCCTCGTGAGATTGGCAAGAAAAGCAAGAGATCCAAGCTACTTCCCAACTAATAAGTACCTGGGAGCTCAGGCTTCCTCTGTGGCTCTGACAGCACTCTACCTGGGAGAAGATATAGCAAGGAAAACCTGACAGATCATCCATACAGTGCCATCTGTGGTGAGAGACTAATCACTGCATACTTTTCATTAGAAAAATCTAAAGACACCTAGGGAATCCCAGGATATGTCCCTGCCAGACAAAGCAGAAGACCTTCTGCTTTTCCCATCTGATTCAACATTACCTATAAATATTGAGATCAGAGATAAGGAATATAAGATCTGACTTTTAAACTTAACCAACAAAAATATCTGTAGTATGGTACAGTAGAAGAATCATGGAACTTCTGGATAAATATTGTAGATTGAACATACTCAACTAATTGAATGTTCTTGAAACCACACCAAAGCTGCATTGAAAAAGACTCTTAAGGGCACAATCTGGCAAGGGTGAAGGATAATAGATACAGATAACCATTATAACCATTACATAATTTAGACATCTAGCTATATGTTTATAGCAGTTAACAGATCTGAGAACCTGATCATTGATCATCCACGTGAAAAACTAGAACCAGTCCAAGTTATTTTATAAAAACCTTAAAAGTCTCTTAGGCCAGATGTGGTGGCTCACACCTGTAATCCCAGCACTTTGGGAAGCCGAGGTGGGCAGATCACCTGAGGTCAGGAGTTTGAGACCAGCCTGACCAACATGGAGAAACCTGGTCTCTACTAAAAATACAAAAATTAGCTGGGTGTGGTGGTGCATGCCTGTAATCTTAGCTACTCGGGAGGCTGAGGCAGGAGAATCACTTGAACCTGGGAAGCAGAGGTTGCGGTGAGCCAAGATCACGCCATTGCATCTAGCCTGGGCAACAAGAGCAAAACTCTGTCTGGAAAATAAATAAAGTCTCAGAAATTGATGATGTTTGTTTCCTCTGGAAGTGGGATTCAAGATAGGTCATAAAACAAAAAGGATTCGTTGACAGCTACTTAAGGAACAGTCAGAACTACAACCTGAGAGACACTTTTTATTTATTTATCTGTTCTTTGGAGTCAGGAAAACAGAGGGTATGAGGATGACACAATTTCCGGATGAAAACAGGCTACAGTCCAGGCATGGTGGCTCACACCTATAATCCCAACAATCTGGGAGGCCAAGGCGGGCGGATCACCTGAGGTCTGGAGTTCGAGACCAACCTGGTAAAACCTCATCTCTACTAAAATTACAAAAATTAGCTGGGCATGGTGGCATGTGCCTGTAGCTACTTGGGAGGCTGCAGCAGGAGAATCACTTGAACCCGGGAGGCAGAGGTTGCAGTGAAGCAAGATAATCCCACTGTACTCCAGCCTGGGCGACAGAGCAAGACTCTGTCTCAAGAAGAAAAAAAGAAAAGCAAGCAGGCTACCATTTTGAAAGCAAGAAGCAAGTGATTGTGAGCATACCAAAAAAAATGCTGAGACCTCCTGCATTCTTCCCCAGTCTTGCCCTAGAATGCTGGCATCCAGACCTTCACTCTATCCTGGCAAGAGATTAGATAGTACTTCTCCCAAGACTCTAATCTGCCTAAGAGGAAAGACCTAAGGTTATCAATATTAGGGATTACTCTGAAAAAGACAAAGACAGGCACGTCTGCAGTGATGCCTTACCAACTCTCATACTTTTCAAGGCCAGCAAACATATGCAGAAATCTAATCAGTTTTTTAGTCTGCCAATTGTAAATACAAACAGATAATTAAATGTTACTTGACATATGAGGAAAACTTCCTTAAAAGGCAGGGAAAAAAGTAACTTTGTAGGAAATAATGACTATATAGTGAGAAGAATTCATCAAGGATACATATGTTATTAATGTGCATAGAAAAATAACCAGATACATTATGTCCGTGAAAAAGAACAAAATACTAATTTTTTCAATAAATGTCAGAGAATATAAACTGGCTGTTAGACATTAAAATCAGGCAACAGAAACAAAACACTCAGAAAAAAGGTGGAAATACAGTTGAGGAAATCATTTAGAGAGTGAAGCAAAAAAATTAGATGAAAGATTAGAGAGAAAATGTATAAAAGTTTAAAATCTGGCCGGATGCAGTGGCTCACACTTTGGAAGGCTGAGGCGAGCACATCACCTGAGGTCGGGATTTCAAGACTAGCCTGACCAACATGGAGAAACCCTGTCTCTACTGAAAATACAAAATTAGCCAGGCATGGTGGCACATGCCTGTAATCCCAGCTACTCGGGAGGCTGAGGCAGGAAAATTGCTTGAACCCGGTAGGTGGAGGTTGCGATGAGCCAAGATGGTACCACTGTACTCCAGCCTGGACAACAAGAGTGAAATTCCATCTCAAAATAATAATAAAAAAAAAATAGAAACAATTTTTTAAAAAGTTTAAAATGCAGACAATATTCCAGAATGAAAACACAGAGAAAATTATTACAATAATTCATAATTTTTTTCCAAACAGGACAACAGCTTTCAGGTTGAAAGGCTTTAAAAGGTGCCCAGCACGGGGGATACGTAAACCTATGCCAGAGCACATCATTGTGAAATTTTAAGAAACAGGGACCAAAAGTGCTAGAAATTTCCAGAGGGACAAAAACCAAAACAAATCAGGCCACACACCTGTTTTTAGGATGGTGAATCACAAAGTCTTCAAGCCTCTTCACAGAGCTAAAAGACAATGGAGCAAATTTTTCCACAAAAATCTTTTTTGAAAAAAATCAAATCCAAAATACTGTGCCCGGAGAAACTGGCAATTAAGTGTGCAAGTGTAAAGAAGCCACCATTTTTACCAATGGGTACAGCAAACCACCATGACACATGTATACCTATGTAACAAACCTGCACTTTCTCCACATGTACCCCAGAACTATAAATATATATATTTATATATATTTTTATATATAAATATATATATATATATTTATATATAAATATATATAAAAATATATAAAAATATATATATATATATTTTTTTAAGTATAATAAAAATAAGCCAGTTTTAGACATACAAGGCATGTTAAGAAACTTAACATTCATGAACTCTTCTCAGGAAGCTACTGACAAATGTGCTTCAACTAAAACAAAAAAAATTAACAATGAAACGGGAAGACATGGTATAAATAAAAGAGATTTAGCATGAAATAGAAGTGAAGAAAACAGAAATTAATCAGTCTAGATTAGAGCAGGTAAAAGCCTCCAGAAAAGACTTCAAGAGAGTCTAACCAAGAGAATACTTGTTATATTTGAACATATTGCAAAAACATTTAGATAATTGGTAGATAATCTACCAGTTATGTAAATGTTTTTGCAATATGTTTGGAGTTGGACTGGAGATATATGCAAAAATTAAGCAAATGACAAAATCAGATCATTATTAACTATATAGGAAATAAAAAATTGTGTATGAAGATAAAAATAATTGTTAGGTTACTGTATGACTCAGCCCTGAACTGACTGTGTAGTCATGATAACATAAACACTGAACACTGTAACTAAATTATAGTATAACAAACTCTGAAGAATAGGAGTAATGTATACATGTACTGCAGGAGTAGAGATAAGAAAGAGCAATATTCTCATCTTTCATGGTGGTAAGTCAAAAATAGCAATACATGTATATTATTTTGAGATACAGAAGTAAACACCAAAAGCTTCCACTAAAAGATTTGAAAGTGTTTGCTTCTAAGTAAGGGGACATTAGGCAACGTGTTTCTACTAACTGTCCTAGTAAAAGTAGTGCTGGACAACAGCCATAGAATAATTCTAAATTTAGCAGATAACCCTTGGCTTCTCGACCATGTTGTTTTTCCTATACTTGTTTCCTACAGTGGTGTCTGCATATCAAGAGCAAATTACATAGGTGGATTCTTAGCTCCTCTTGGTGACTTCACACACTGGCCGCACTCAGCCCCTACCTACTCTTGTTTCTAAACTCAGCTCATCAGCAATCAAAGCTGACTGATTTTTCTTCATCTTCTAACAGATTTGGGCAGCAGAATGGTATAAGGGAAACTGGAGCAGAACTAGATCAACATGAATTGCTTCTTTCAAAAGAGTTCTGAAATTTACATCCACAAGAAGGTTCTTATCTGGCCAACATGAAATTAGTGTGTTTGTTCACTGTGTGGGCTGCAGCTCCAAACTGTTTAGTGTTATATGCACTAAGAACGACACTAAATCAATAGAAACCTGAATTGATCAGCAACAGGAATCAAGGAAGAATTTTATGTGTCATGTTTTTAAGTTCTTGAAAGACAAGCCTCTGATGGGCACATCCCTGGTTATTTCCAACTCTTGGCACATAGAGTTTTACCCTCAGTAAAAATGTGTTCATCAGTAACCACCAGCAAGGAGTGCCCCAGCTCCAGGCTGCGTTCAAAACAACTTGCTGTTCCTGGAGACATAGGAGCTGAAAACATCTTTTCCCAAGTACCTGGAACAGGAGAGTCAACCCAGAATGTCTCCTTAAAAGTAGATATTTAGAAGCCAATAGATAAAGGGATCAGAACCTGAGAATATGAGAGGACCATTCCACAATGCTCTTCTAGACCAGTCTTCCTTTCCATTCTCCAGGACTTCCTTTACTGGATACAGATCTTTCTCATTCTTAATTATTCCAAGGCCCATGGTATGGCCCTGGGTGTAGAGGAGGCATTGGAGTAGCCCATAGCCCACTAAATACCCAAGGGCCTTTGTCTGGACTTGCAAGCATGATGACATCCAGCAGAGTGTCACTGGATACACTGCAGGGTTTTAAAGCATGATTTTAAAGCATTTCTGGAAAGTATCATTACATCATAGCAGAATTTTGAATCGACATCTTTAGGGGCATGGTTTTTTCCATTCCTTGAGGAATTTACATTTTTCCTGCTTCAGCTGGAAGTGGTATAAACACCATGTATGTTAAATGCAGTTACATGGATGACATGTCCGATTGGAAGTGTACTGATCTATTACTCAGAAAATACCTAAGGGAATTTATTTTTAGCCTTTGTCAGCTAACCTTATCCTTCTGAACTCAACTTCTCTTTCTGGTGGTTTTACTTCAGAAAATAGTAGCATTGCTTTTATTGTGGTTGGTGTTTTATAATCTCGCTCAAATATGGGACATTTTGTTTTACTTTAGTTAGAAATAATTCCTAACATATTAGCCTGATTGAATTCATAGACTTTTAGAGCTAGAGGAGACTGAGGCATCCATAAGGTTTACTCATCCTATGATTAAGGAATTTGTCCCTGACCAATTACCACTGGAAGACATCCGTGCAAGAGTGGAAGAAAACTGGATTTCTTGTGCTGTTACAATTTGTTTAGAAAAGCAATGTGGGTTCTTAATCTTAATTCTTTCATTCTTCTATGTGTCTCAGGGGACCAGAAAGAAAAATTGTAAATTTTTCACAAACAGTGCAAGTTTGATAGAAAGGGACTGGTTCCTGTAAGTCAATGGCGACAGTAATATTCCAGCTGAAGGTTATATGGAAGGAAAATCTTCAGAATTTGTTCTCTGCTCTCAAGTCTTTACTAGTCAGGACTATCTTTTAGGCTAATTAATTATGACAAAACATCTGTATTTTTTCAAGTAAACTCCTGACCCCTTAGCTGACACCTACAAGATTACACACTGACTGCTCTTTATCCTTACATTTTATTGGCTTTCCTTGACTTTGACATATCTCTGCCTAACTATTCAATGTATCAGAAATTTTCAGCATTTGCTCCTTCTGTTAGCAAGGCAAAGCTTTGGGATTGAAAAGTTGATCCCTGGAATCTTCTCACTTGTAGTCTGCAATCATTTTCTACCCGACCTGCCCTTCAAACTGAATCTTCATCCTTATTCAAGGTTAGGTAAATTACTTCACTAGGGATTTTTAAATTCTTTAATATAATCATAAATAATCCTTACACTCACTCACCAAACTATTATTGTTTACTGACTTTAATCTATACTAAAATTACCTTAAAATCTTTTATTCCAGTGAGGTAATAGAAGTAGAGAAAATAACCAAAAAGTTATGGTTTAATTGACCTGTAGGATATTAACTAGTCCGTATTCAATTTAGCAATATCTGTCTAGGTTGTGTTTTTGATTTTTTGTTTATTTGCTTGGTTTTTGTTGACAAAAATATACAAACACATATATGTGTGTATGTATGTATATATGTACATGTATATATGTGTCAAAGGTAATCCCTACCAGATAATTCGAGATGGAGTTTTGCTCTTGTTGCCCAGGTTAGAGTGCAATGGCATGAACTCGGCTCACTGAAACTTCCACCTCCTGGGTTCAAGCCATTCTCCTGACATACATGTGTTATATATACACATATATCTGTGTATGTATGTATACATATGTATGTGTGTTTTATATATATAATTATATATTGTAATTATATGTATAATTATATGTATACATAATATACATATATATGCATATATAATATATACATATATAATATATACATAAAGTATTTTATATAGATATAAAACACACATATGTATATATATTATAATTATATATATACACACATATATAAGTACTTGTGAAAAGATTTTTTATATATATATAAATATATATATAAATATATATATATATATATATAAAATTAGTGTCTCATAGCCTCCTTTGACCTGGCTTTGACATCTTCTGGCTTCCTCAACAATGGATTAAATAAAACTTGGATACACATTCTTTGCATGTTATACTTGACCTTAATTATAATATCTTCATTTGAGGATGACCAGTATATGATGTGTATACCCTCACTTTTCTATCCGTACCCAAGACAGACGTCAAAAGTAATCAGAGGCATTGTTCGGAATCTTTCTCAACACAAGCACCCAGAAGACATTAACAATAAATGGGAATTGGAACTAAAGTTAAAATTCGTTTGTCATTTCTTTCCTATTGGCCTATGTTGGTTTTTTCTTGGTTTTAAAAGTTGCTGATGAAACCAAAGGATGTTTATTGTTGCACTTCATAACTGCAGGGTAACAGTTACAAACTGACAGCCTCTGGGTCAAATCCAGCACCATCGTATTAGCTTGCACAGTCATTTTATTGCTATGATATGCATGTGTTTACAAGGAACATACACCTGCCAGTTTTCCATACCCCGTGACTCCCCCAGTATGCACATTCATCCAGCAGTTACATTACTTTCCTTTCTGGACCCTGAAGATACATACATTTGCTGCCTGCCTTCTAAGGAACTGCTATAGTTAGAGATTGAGTTGTATGAAATTGCCTTTTGCATAAGTTAAAAACAGTAAATATTACAAATTTCGTATCATTTGACCTAATCAGAATGTAAGAATCAAACAAAATAGTGCTGTCTTTAGTGATCTTCCAGTTTCAAAACAATTTATTTTCTATTTTGAATCACAATAATAATCCAAAAGAAGTGGTGAGTTAGTACCCACTGTGCACAAAGCTTCTAGTAGACACCAGGTACGACAAAGATACATGCACACTCAGCTTTTAGAGGTGCTCATGCCTGAGTTTCAATGGGTGAATGACCTTGTTTTCTATTGGACAGTGAGCTCTTTGAAGGCTGAAGCGGCATTTTGCTGTGCTTTATTTTTCTGTGAATTTATCATGTGATAGATGTTCGATAAAGCTTTGTAAAATTAGTGAAAAGTAAAGAGATAGGGGAGAAGGTAAGGAAATAGGGAAAAAAGGAGGAAGGGATTCCAGTGTGAAAAGCATCTGCCCAAGCCCAGCGCAGTGACCTGTAACCTCAGAACTTTGGGAGGTTGCAGTGGGAGGACTGCTTGAGAACAGGAGTTCAAAACCAGCCTGGGAAACACAGGAAGACCCCTGTCTCTACAAAGCAAACAAACAAAAAATTACCTGGGCGTGGTGGTGCATGCCTGTGGTCCCAGCTACTTGGGAGGTTGAGGCAGGAGGATATTTTCCAAGCCCAGGAGAAAGGTTCTTCTTTTATGAAGCAGCTCCTCTCATCAAAAAAGCCAAAACAAACTTTGTTTCCAATTTTTTATTCTTGGACAATAGTAAAAGCAATTTAGCTATCGAGTTTCCAGAACTTGGGAAAAGTAGTCATCAGTCACCTTGAGAAATTTATTAAATGTGAAAAGATTTTTACTGTGGTAAATAATCAGTACTAGCTTTGTCATTTACAGATGACACATCTCTTACCAATCAAGAATAAATAATGTTTAAATCAGTAAAAATTAGAATTGTTAGGTATCATATTTTTACTGATAGGTTAGGCAATAAGGGTGAAGGGAAGGAAAACAGATACTTTTATATATCATGGGGAAAGTCAATTGCTAGGACTTTAACAGAAATGAAATTGGTTATGTGAATCATAATCCTCAAAACTATGCATAGTCCTTGAATCAGAAATTCTATTTTTGGGAATTCATCCAAAAGAAATAATTATGTATTTATACAAAGATTTAACCATCAGAGTAGTCAAGCCAATGTCATTTATACTAGTAAAAAAAATTAGAAACAACTTTAATGACCAATGATAATAGAATATTACACTGCTATATTTTATGACATATAAAATAGATATGACATAAAATATAGTTGCATATTTTATATGGTATAGTTATTTATCTGAATGGAACTTATTTTTACATAAAAATATTCATAATATATTCAGTTATACAAAGCCTACTAAATTATATATATATATATAATTATGTATATGTGCGTATATGCATGATTACAACTTCATAAAAGAATTATACACATACAGTTATTTTTTCTGATAAAATTATTTTTATTCAGAAGTAAATATAAATATGTATATAAGATACAAAACACTGGTTTTGAAAAATCAGAGATTATAATATATTAGCTGTATTTTTTGATATAAGCAAATAAAAACATTTGGTGTGAAAATTAAAATTATCTTACAAAGAAAAAATAGTCATACTTTAAATACATTGTAGCATTAGAAAATTCCTGTTTCAGAATCTTCTGTCACTGGTAATGTAAACCTTTGGGCACAACCACAATCATAATTTCAAAATTCTCTAGAGCTTATTTCCTCTGTAACATATTTATCATAGTAATCTATAATTATGCTGTTACCATAATGAAGGGTACTCCAGTTTGCTTTTCTATTGGCACAATATAATTTTGTAATGTAAACATAAATTTGATCATATTTAAATATGACTATCTTACAAATGTATAAAGCTGTAGAATTTTGATTGTGAACACGTGGGTATTTTTCTGGAAGCAGACACACCAATATTTTAACAGTAGTTATCTCTGAAAGAAAAGTTAGGGATGTTCAAATCAAGTTTTATTTTTCCTCTCTGTTTATCTCATTTCCCAGTTTTTCTTTAATCAACATATTCCACTTTTATAGTAATAAAAACTTTTTCAAGAAGATAAAAAGGAAATGCTACCCTCCAACATTTATTGGCAACGTCTTTGCTACCCCCAAGTGTGCTGTTGTTTTGAAATTGTGATTGTCAAGATTGAAGAAACAAATTGTGGTGATAGACCAAAATAGTTAAGATGATTCTATGTATCTATGAAGATTATTGTGATAAAGAATTGTCTCAATACATGTATCAAAATATCTAGTTGTACACCTTAAATACATAGTTTATTTTCTATTATACTGCAATAAAGTTGACCAAAGAATTTTGTCAATATTTGATATTAGTCAATTCAGAAAGGTTACAACATAGAAAAATTTCTAAATAGAATCTGAGCAAACTAAATTAGATGTGTCATATTTCTTCCACTTGAAGTAAAATCATTCTTAATATGAAATTTCAAGATCTTTTTTCATGAGCATTCAAATTTTTATTTTTAGGAAAGAGTCATTTGTGGGCATCTTTATATTCTGTTTCAGAGAAAAATATAATTATTTGAAAACACATTATTTCAAATAATAAAACCACTTGTAAATAATTTATTTTTTATTTTGAAGAAGGGGTCTTGCTCTGTTGCCCAGGTTGGAGTGCAGTGGTACAATCTCAGCTCACTACAACCTCCATCTCCCAGGTACAAGCAATTCTCCTGCCTCAGCCTCCTGAGTAGCTGAGATTGCAGATGCCTACCATGCCTGGCTAATTTTTGTGTTTTTAGTAGAGATGGGATTTCACCATGTTGGCCAGGCTGGCTCAAGCTCCTGACCTCAAGTGATCTGCTCACCTCAACCTCCCAAAGTGCTGGGCTTACAGGCCACTTGTACATAATTTTGATTATAAAGTAACATATATCAATAAGAAAAAAAATTGAAAAATTATCCCAAATTCTATCACACAGAGATAAGCACTGATAACATGTTAGTGTCCATCCATAAGTTAATACCCAGTCTTATATTGGAAAACAGGTGGTTGGTATTCAGTTATTTAAATCCCCTGAAAAGTTGGTGGGGCTCCTCCTGTAACTACATTTTTTCTCTACTATCTGCGACATTTGGAAATAATCATAGTTTCCTACAGCAGCCACAATTACATTTTAGCATGGATAAATAAGAGTGTAACATAATCCTACACTCTTATTTATCCATGCTAAAATGTAATTGTGGCTGCTGTCTTCTACCTTGCACATTACCAGAGACTTCTGTGAAAACAAACAAAAAAGAGGCAACTTGATACCCATAAAAAGAATGCATTCACATCCTTTCTAACTTCATATGCTCCAGGACAGATATCAGTGGATGGGTTCATGCGCTATCTGAGTGGAGAAGAAAATGGAGTCGTTTCACCTGAGAAACTGGATTTGAACGAAGACATGTCTCAGCCCCTTTCTCACTATTTCATTAATTCCTCGCACAACACCTACCTCACAGGTATGAATTTTCTAGTTCTTTGTTACTTCAGCCAGTCTCATCAAATTTCACCAATCTCTACCTTCTGATGTTCAGAAGTTGAAGTGTCTTTTCTTCCATTTCCTGTGACATGCCTTTGAGAACTCCCAGGTTCCACCACCAAAGCCTCCCGCCTCCCATGAACAGTCATATCCACATGTGTGTGAAGCATATTTCTCCATAGTCTAAGTTTTCGAGTCTTCTAAAATGCAACCATGGCTGACATTTTCAGACCAATGGGATTTTTCTGTAACTGATCTTATTCTTCAATATACTCAAAGCCATGTCCAGTCCTACCCAGTTCTCTGGGCTGTGTTCATCTACGTGAGGGCTCGGAAGTTCTTCATAACTTCTGAAGTCATTAAGAATTAAGTGGCCAGGCATGGTGGCTCATGCCTGTAACCCCAGCACTTTGGGAAACCTAGGTGGGCTGATCACCTCAGGTCATGACTTCGAGACCAGCCTGGCCAACATGACAAAACCCTGTCTCTACTAAAAATCCAAAATAAATCAGCCAGGCATGGGGTGTGCCTGTAATCCCAGCTACTTGGGAGGCTAAGGCAGGAGAATCAATTGAACCTGGGAGGCAGAGGTTGCACTCAAGCCTAGGTGATAAGAATGAAACTCTTTCTCAAAAAAAAAAAAAAAAAAAAAAAGAATTAAATAATTGCTCTTTGTTCAAGGTAGGACAGGGTTTTAGACAAAAACAAACTGACCTGTGAATGACAACTTATACTTTATTGTAAATATCATAATGAAATAGGAGAAAACAAAACTATGTTTTGTAATCTGATCTTAAATTAAGCATTGACTCATTTGGCAGTCTGGTGAAGTGTATGCACCCTTCTCAGAATGCAAAATGCATAAATTAAGTACCTAGAATTAAAAAGGAAATAAATATTTTTATAAAATGTTATGATATATAACTGTGTATATCTCTGCATTAACACAATTTAAAATAAGTTTATTGTGGTAATTAGAATATGATATACAAATCTTGCTAGTGACTTGTAAACTACATACTTAACTGAAGAGAATGTTAAATTTTATGTAGAGGTTAGAATTAAAACTGTAATCATTTTTTCTCATCCAAGTTCAAGGAGATTCATGGAATATCATGTTAAGAGTCTAGATCTTTGACAGATAAAATTCAAAAAAGTATAATTTTTAAAATATAAGCACATTATAGAATCTTGCATTTATCTTATATTTAGGACCACAAAGCTCAAAAATACTTAAATGTGTGTCTGGTTGAATTTTTGGGTATTGTGTGTGATTTTGTTTACTTGGAAGTCACAATAGAGAGTAGATTTTTTTACTAATAATCTTTTGAGTCCAAAATACCTTCCAACTGATGTGTTTATATTCATTACATTCTATTTTATTTATCATATAATAAATGAGTCAGTAATACCAAAATGATTGAATGACAACACTGATTGGATATACATTCTATTTTTTCACCTTCTTTCAGAATATGTCAATTTTTCCCTTTCTGCATATCACTGTGGTTTTCAGATTTTATGTGCGTTCATTCAATCACAGCCACCATTCTCCTTTTGAGAGACTAAATTGTGTCAACTTTGGTTAGTAGGAGCCATTTTTAGGCTGTCATCTGTGTCCTCTTGACATGACCTATTAATCTTTAAAAGTGTCCTGGCACTTAAAGATCTTCTAGACTTATCTTATTCCTTTCTGCTTCAGAGATGGAATCAGACTTTTCCCCAGTAAGTCCTGGTTCATTTTGATGGGAAGGAAAAAGTATGAGTAAAAGCAATTTGGACCCTGAACATTGTCTGGAGGGTTTCAGTAAACAAAGGAAGAGAAGATTTTTTTCTCTAAGGCATGAGTTCACATAAATATTTCTACTTCTACCTACCAACTTAAATTCTTTTTTTTTTTTTTTTTTTTTTTTTTTTTTTT